>NW_009703832.1:0-30584 GCF_000703405.1 Apaloderma vittatum | reverse complement strand
ATATATATGTATCTCTATCCTGTATTATTTATTATTCCCCAAAATAACAATGCACACATAGTTCTCCTACTCTGTATTACATTTGCTGTCAGCAGCATCCCCTCAACCCAGCAACTGCACGGACATTTCAGCTTTTGGGAACCGCAGCCTTAGACAGCAAAACTGAGCAGAGATCACATTTCTTGACGCTTTTTTAAAAGAACTCTCTAGTCTTTCTGTAGGAGAATCTAACAACTAAAAATAACAAATACCAAAGTTTCAACACAATACTCTAATGACAAACATTTGTGGACAGCAAAGAAGCTCAACTAAGACTTCCACTTAAAAAACAAACAAACAAACAAACAAACCACTAAAAATAGATTCTCCATAAATACTCTGCCTCACCATGATTTTATGCCGCTACTCCCAAACTAACTTTAGAGCAAATTTAATATTTTAATAAACTAAGAGGTGGTTATGCCCTTTCCTACAGTCTCTGTAAACCTACATACTTTGGACAGTGATGCTTAAGAAACGCTGAGGCAGAATCAGGTGGCAAGCTCCAATAAAGATCATTCATTCCAACTATCCGTTTGGCCCAGCTGCATTTCAGATTAATTTCTCTTATACGTGCACACACACATCTACTACTCCACCCTCTCCCAAAAGATCCAAATACTTACTTACACCGTTGATTGCAGTTTACATAATTCTGCATCCAAGTGCTATCAGAATCGCTCCCAAGACAATTATTTGAAACACCTTATAAGGTATTCTTAAACATAATATTTAACGCACCAGCACCCAGAGTGTGCTTTAACACTATAAAAATGCCCGATTTCAACTTACGAGCATTGTTTAATCAAGTCTCATGGAATACATTCATGCCAAAATAGAGACTTTGTGCATTCAAAAGCTACTCTTGAATCAATTCTTTCAAAGAGATTCAGACACAGATTTGGGTGCACGTGCATTAAATCGCTGTAGCTATCATGCATATATTCTATAGCTGGCATTCTTTCATCAATTCTTTAGAAAAGCACACAATTACATGGTAAAACATCAGTAATAAAACACAGCACGTATTTTTATGAATCATATTCGAGCAGATTTTCAGTTTAAGTAAACTTGTAAAGTAGCATGTTCTGTGGATATACATGCTGTAATCCCGCAGACAAGTGCTCATGCAAGGATTTATTTATACAACAAAACTATTGGGGGGTTTTTTGAGGGGTTGTAACAGCTATTAACATAAACCTCTGTCACAGTAAAGTCAGAATATATTTACAACTATTTCACAAGCATTTGAAGAGCTACACCTTCAGATAACTTGAGAAGTGCTATACAAAACAGCAAGCCTCTGAACAAGATTAACATATACTTGGGTAAATACAGTCCTTCACTCAGAGGACTGGCAATCTTAAAATTGTCATGAGGTTTATTCAAAAGCAGAACATCATTTGAAAGAGTTTTGGGGGTGAAATGGAACTTAAACTTCAAAGGTACAAGTAATCCACGATCAGCTTTGCCAAAAATTAATTTGAATTTCAAGCTACCACACTAAGAATTGGATGAGACTGTGTCTGTAAGAAGGCAGTGCTTTGAGAGTGCAAGATCTGAGAATGTTGCACGCAGCTGAAATTATTAAATGTTATTGAGAATTTTAATTGTCAAGTGGTATTCCAAATTGATTTTTCCCTACCTTTCTATGGCTTTCATAGCGATAGTGAAAAATAAAGATTGCACAGATGCTGTAGTTTTTCGCTGTGGTACGCTAGTTTCATCTGGCATCCCAACTTGCACAGCTCGGTTAATAAACTCCTGTCAGCCTCCTAAACCAGCATTTGGTTTAGAGACTTTTCTTTGTTATAATTTTTGTTAACAGCACAAATTAGTCTTACCAGTGAAGCACAACCCTGTGTTTCACAGAGACATTTGTTTTGTAACCTTTTCCAAAGGCAAAAAGGATTCACTGCCTTACACTCAGAGGTATCTGTAATTACCTTTCTTAACAGAATTAGTGACTTAACCACTGAAAACGTCTGCCTACCCAAAGAGTCAAGAAACTCGTCCCACAGCTGTACAGCCAGAAGGAGACATACTCACTCCAAGCCTACCTACGAGTAAAGTGTAGCACTACCGATTCTAACTGCGTCATCCTGGGAAAAGAAACGAGCAACGCTTGGATTTGTTTGAATTTTTCTTCCCTTTCCGCTTAACACAAGAGCGGACCCTCAGCAGGAGAGGCCTCCAAGCCTGTGCTATTCCCCATGTATATGCTCACTTTTAAGTTTCCTTGATCAATTCAAATCCAAACCATGCCACACCTGCACTCAAAGGCACAACAGGGAGCCTTTAGAAAGCATCTGCATCAACGAAGACAAGACTCCCCGAACTTGCTCTGTTAGCAACGCTGAATGCTTGAATTTTGCATTTTACTTAAACTTCAGAATTTAGTATCAGAGTAACTCAGATGGTCTCTTTGGCAGCAGACATCATAGATCTGCAAAAAGATTTTGCAACTAACTTTTGCGTGCTGTTACCTAGCCTTCTGTAAGCTCCTGTACAGCATTTCCTGAGTTGCATTTGATGGGAATTTATTTTTTTATATACTACTGTATCACCATATGGACTACTATAAGTATCAGGTAGAAGGATGGCACTTCCCAAATGGAGGATAATACAAAAGGGAATAGGTGGATATTTACAGAATAGAAAACAAAAAGATACCATCACTACAAAAAGAAATAATATCAGTAAATCGACATCATAATTTGTTAACGTTTTGCAGGCATCATGCAGGAGGAGAGTGTACTAAGGTAGCTCTGGAAATCAAATATAAAATAAAAAAAATCTAGATGAGGACTGAAATCACTAAAGACAACAAGATCAGAATTCCAATTATTTCCACTCTCTGAACGAGGCTCCAAAACACTCAATATTTAGGAAAGACAAAAATGCACAAATATTACCTCATGACCAACAGTTTACATAGCACCACTACAGCAAATATTATTCTTATTTTGTTTGGAATTCATCAGAGAGACTGATGCTGCTGTTATAAAGCACTGTCCTTCTGAGACTTATTACTAGACATAGTCTCTGTAATAATAAACTCAGGACAAGCATTCCACTTCACTTGGCACTACCAAAGGCTCAACCAAGCATCACTGCTCTCCTTGTTTGGGCAGCTGACTTGAAGAAGCATATGGGTGAAAAAGAGAGACTCCACAGGAAGAAAAAGCTCACTGAAAGCAGTTTAGAAAAACAGATGCATGAAAAGTTGAGATAACTGTGTTTGTACAGCCCAGGAATTGCAAATGGGGCTCGTAACTTTGCAGTATGCTAACTGTTACAAAGAAGACTGAATTTCTCTTGGCATTCTCTCAGAGCAATTTGCAGTAAAGAAGATTTAAGTAGGACAGTAGAAAAAAAACCACAACCCAAACAGTGAGCTAATGTACACATTCAGAAAAGCTAGAGCTGAAAGTCAGAATATAAAGACACATCTGTATGTGAATATAAAGACACATCTGGCACAATATGAGCCAGCAGTGTGCCCAGGTGGCCAAGAAGGCCAACGGCATCCTGGCTTGTATTAGAAATTTTGTGACCAGCAGAAGAAGGGAGGTGAGTGTCCCTCTGTGCTCAGCACTGGTGAGGCCGCACCTTGAGTACTGTGTTCAGTTTTGGGCACCTCAGTATAGGAGAGATCTCGAGGTGTTGGAGCGAGTGCGGCAGAGGGAACAAAGCTGGTGAAGGGCCTGGAGAACAGACCTTATGATGAGCGACTGAGGGAGCTGGGTCTGTTCAGTTTGACAAAGAGGAGGCTGAGGGGGGATCTCATCATGCTCTACAATTACTTGAAAGGACATTGTAGAGAGGTTGGTGCTGGTCTCTTCTCACAGGTAATTAGGGACAGAACCAGGGGGAATGGTTGCAAGTTGCAACAGGGCAGGTTTAGGCTGGACATTAGGAAGAAATTCTTCACAGAAAGAGTGGTCAGACACTGGAACAGACTGCCTAGGGAGGGGGTTGAGTCGCCATCCCTGGATGTGTTCAGGTGTCGTTTAGATGGGGTGTTGGGTGATACAGTTTAGGGGTGACCTTGTAGTGTAGGGTCCATGGTTGGACTCGATGATCCCAAGGGTCTTTTCCAACCTGGATTGTTCTATAATTCTATGATCTAGGGAGGTGGTAGAATCTCCTTCAGCGGATCTTTTCAGGAGATGAGAGAGCACCCATCTAGGATGATTTAGGTACATGATTATTCCCCTCTGCTAAGTAGAACACGCTAGAAAGCCTCCTGAGTCTCTTCCAGTCATTTAATTCATTGAGATAAAATAACAAGAAAAAAAAAGCTATACCATCAAAAATTAGCATGATACAGGCAACAGTCTGGAAAACAAGGTAACAGTAAGAGACAGAAGATGACAGCAGAGTTTGTTTTCTGTTGTTTCCTATACTTCACCTTCCTATTCCATATTTTTACTTCTTTACATTGATAGGAAATGGGTAAGAAAAAATATCATTTCATCCCTGTTTCACTCATTATTTTCTATTTTTTTTGCCCGTCTAAGTATTTTTGGTAAAGTTGGTGATGGATCCCACCGCACTTGCTAAAAAAACAAAGTAATTCAAGCAAACAGAAGGCACAAGCCCTACCTGTAGTCTTCACTACCTGACCCAGATGCATGAATCCAGAATATCTTTTTATTCTGGAAGCCTTAAAAGAGGAACGAATCAAAATGAGAAAATCATAGAATCATAGAATGGCCTTCAAAAGCCTCATAAGCTTGTTAGTGTGTGTCAGAGTGTCTACACAGAATTAGAACTACTGCAGTAAAAAAAGCATTTCATTAAAATGGACACACTAACCACAATACTCTGCATTTTCAGGGCCAACATAAGGTGCACTGATATGTAAAAATTGTAATTACATGTGGCAAGGCCTACCGCGATTTGTTCTGAGGAGTAACCAAGTATAGCCCTGTTACACAAGAAATGCAGGGAATATTAATACATACGAGGAGGAAAAAAAATAAATAAAAACGGAGGGGCCCCGCCATTTCCTTTGCAACAACATATTTTAATTGATATAATCTATATCCTCAATGGATTCAGGTTATAACCAGGGCATTATTAAAGACTTGCACTTAATCTGATAAACAGTACAATGTAGCTTTTTGTAAAAACAGAATCTCCTGGGGTTTAGTGATTTATCAAATTAATCTTGCAGAGACTTCCTTTGGGTATAATGGATTCAGAATCTCTCATATTCATAGTCCATCTGTATTTCTGTATGAACCCCCTTCCCTTATTTCCAGTAGGTGCTTTTCAAACTGTTAACCCCTCCTCTTCTGGTTACAAAAGACCATGTGCATAAACAAGAAGACATTAAAAATTTGGTTCTGAGAAAGATTTTATTTTTACTTCTACTGCATAATGAAATTACAAATAACGTCTTTACCGGTAAGTCACGGTATAACAACAGCAAAGACGGATTGTATTTTGTACAGAAACTAAAGGCTCACGAACCGATTTTATGGTCTGTATGCATCCCATCATTACATAACATACTTTTACATTCAGTTTAGCTTTAAGAATGCTGAAGAACAACAAGCAACTTGGACTTAATGTTGGAATGCATAAATGATCCAAGCACAAACAGCTTTCTATTCAGTAAAAGACGCATGTAAACTTTAGGAAGATTCTTGGTTTAACCAACTGTGATTACAAAAATAAATACCCACCATAAAATACACCGGGTTTGCAAACATGAAAGAGATTACCCAAAGGTTTGCATTACAGCAGCTTGCAAGTGACCCAAGCACCACAGTCTCACATCTTGGTGAAGTCAAAGCCTGCTGTGGGTTAGCCTTCATCTTACTGACCTTTCGATGCTCTTGGAGATTTGTTGCTGAGGAACATTTCTTATTGCACACTGAACACATCAGCTTCTTCCTAGAATTTCCTGAAACAGAAACAGAATACCACCAACATCTTGAAAAGGAAGCGTTAAGAAAGAACCTAAATATTTCCACTGAGTCTGTGACTTTGCACAGGTCATTTGACTGACATAAGATTTCTACATTTGTTTCTCATCTTCAAAGTGCTGCATATCAGGAGTTCCCTGTGGGTGTCCGACAACCCAGTTACTGATGGAATGTAAATCAAGAAAACTAGAACAATCAAGAAAAAAATCCTTCAAATAGATGTTATCACACATCACGAATCCAATATAAAGAGCACAACTCACAGCTAAGAACAACTCACTTGGTAACTTTTGAACAGTTGATTTCTTCCAGAAGCCAATTCAGGAATCAGTGCAGCAATAAAAAAATAAAAAAAAAGATCCCAAACTGAAGTAAAAACTATCATTTCTCGGTTTTTTATTCAGAAAGCATTAAACATTCTACTATAGAAAATAGTATTAATGGTCTTTAACTGAACAAGACAGAGAAACTGTATTAGCATCATATAATTAATTACAATCTAATCTAAAATGTAAACTACAAAACAAGCTACAGGTCAGCTACCAGAATTATTTTCCCTCCATTTTTGCAGTTCCTTTAAAAGCTGACAGAGTATTTAATAAGCTTTCCCTATTACTTACCTTTTGAAATTCATTTTCGTAACGCACACACCTATTTTATTACAAGATAAAGCCAGTACAAACCTAATTATTTGTTTAGAATTTTATGCCCATGCAAGGTATTTCCTGGCTTATGTGAAAACTGTTAATATTACATTGAATGGAAGAATGGAGACAGAATGCATGAGGGAAGTATTGCTCAGTCAAGCACAGGGTAGTATGGACCATAAACAATCTCATTAGGTGGCTTCTAGGTCACATTTTTGAATTCATAGCATTCTGTATCTGTCCTGCTCTTGTTGTCCTAAAGAATTCATGTTCCATTCATTCCTTTTAGCACAATGTACCCTGTCAAACAATTGGTTCGATACTCAAATATGTAGAAAAAAAAAAAGTACTTAATCTCACATATGCATTTGCTGTTGTAAACCTCGTGACAAGTATTTATATATACTGATATACACCGAAATACAGAAACGCACTTAGCAGTTCAACTTACAAGAACATTAACTACACCTTTTCAAAGGTAATAGTTAGTATCTGCTCAGAAATTTGCGTAAAAGACGACAAATATACAATCCTTTCTACTTTCCCTTGCCACCAGGTAACACAAAGCATGAAGGAATTCTAGAAATGTCCCTCAAACAGTAGCAGATTACTTTCCTTCCTGCACTGACACCCCCTGTGATTTCTGAGATTCCCAAGTGGTAAAATAAAAGCTCTGCTCATTGCACAGGCAGGGCAAAACTATCCTCCAGGCATCTGAGAGCAGTCATGTCTGGAACAATCATTGAAAAGAACTGTGGAATTTGTATACCACTACAAAACTAACCAAAGCTAAGCCTAAAACAAAACAATGATTACTGCTGAAAAGATTTCTTACTGAAAAAAAAGGAGAAAAGAACAGTTACGGGAGGGTTTCCCTACGCTTTAAGAGTTCGGCAAAAGAAAGAGATCTCATGTAACGAAAGTCGTACAAAGCATCTCACCGCTGTCAACGTTAACTAAAGACTGTTTTCTTCGCGCTCTGGTATTTCTCTGTCCCCACACATACTGATTGACATTGAGAGGGGACATGCAGAGAGACTGGAATGCCAGAACTGAGATGGGCATTGTCGATCCGAGAGCAGCGTTTTGCCCTTTCATGAAAACAGAGTGAAGTTTAATTGAAAACTACTGATTTGTTGTGCACAGATAGAAAAATGCTAGGGCCTAGCAGGACTAGTGGATTGTTTGGTCTGGCTTCCTGCACAACAGAGGCTTTAGAATTTTATGCAATACCCTCATTAAGCCTAATCGTTTGTGAAGCATGTCTTCCAGAAAGAAGACATCCCTTTGTATCCTGAAAACACCAGAAGATCAAGAACTCGCCACTTGCTGTAGCAGTTTGTGCCAGTGGTTGATTTCCCTCACTACTGAAATGTTTTGTTCTATTTATTATTTGCCGAGTTTAAAGTTCCCCAGATTCCTATTGCATTTTCTGCAACAGGCTAATGATTCATTTGGTATACAGCAATTTCTCCCTGAGGGAGGAGGACCTGTTACTTTTGCAATTACTTCTCAATTTTCTCTTTGATACAAATGAATCCATTACAAAAGAAATCAAAGAAAATGTTTACTCTGATTCACAAATTAAAGGCTAGGAACATGATAGATTTCTCCCCCCCCGCCCCGAAAGAAACGTTTAACTTTTTCTTACCACTGTGAACATTTTCTTTGTGTTTCTTCAGGGCATCCTTACTCTTGAACCTCTTCCCGCAGCTATCTGCCTTGCATATGAATCTGGCATCCCCTCGGCACGCCTCCTTGTGCTGTTCATAACTATATGGGATAACCAGCGGAGGAAAAAAAGAAAAAAAAAAAAGCAACACATAAGGCAATAACTACAGAAACCAGACCTACAGCAAGTATTCTGAGCTTAACACATGCTGCACTGCAGATTTCCAAGGCCACCTCATGCATTACTTACAGCAAATAGGAACGAAAGCATTTGACTTCTTTCACGGTTAGGATTCACATAAACTAACAAGCTTGAAAGGTAACATGCAAAGGGAGGCCAGCAATGATATGACAGCAGTCCAGTAACTCAGACACAAAACCTCGATTCTGAGCTGAAGGAAGTATTGCAAACAGAGCACTGAAAACTTCTCGAAGAGTCTCCTGGGCTGATATTCTCTGTGCATTGAAGTACACTAAAGAAAAATAAAAAATAAAAAATAAGGGCAACATTCTACAACTTAGACAGACTTGAAATAGCTAAAAACATATATACAGCTCTACAAATCTTTCAAGAGGTGAGTAATCTATTTCATATGCAAAGTGTCCTGGAACTTAATGGGACTAATCAAATGCATAAACAGCAAGAGCCAGGATCATACTGCTGTATCCTCACAGAGGTTAATCTTACTTTACATCATGTAAAAAATTCACTTAACTAGTTATATATCACAAGTCCAACTTCCACTATAGACTACAAGGAACGAATCTAAGTTCAAGAAAAAGTACATAATTGCCTCCCCCAAATATTCCTCTGCTGTCTGATTTTATTTATTTCCATAAAAGCACACTGAGTTTATATAGAGCTATATAGTTCTAGGCATGTTCACAATATTCAGACTTAAGGAAGATCAATTTATTACAAGAGCGGCCTTAAGTGCCTTTTATGCAATATATGAGTTAGATTAAATGTATAATCTATAATCTCTTACATAGCCCATGTACTAGTTGTAATTAAAAGTATAATAAAAAGTAATATATCTAATTAATCACAAGCAAAAAAAAAAAAAAACATAAAAAAAGACAAACCTAGTTATGTTTTTGTTAAAAAATACAATTATAAGGTGTATGACTTCAGTGACAAAACTGTGTATTTACACTATCAAGGACACTAAAGATGTGCTCTTACATTTCACATCTTTCCTGTCTCTATACCCAAATGTTTAATTAAGCAAACACAAAGCATTGTCTTTCCTCTTTTTTGTCCTTCTACATCATTGTTTACTTTTGTCTAAAACTCACTTTAGCTCTGTAACAACATCCACAGCCTAAAAATTCCATCTCCTAAACTACTAAACAGTCCACTGATGGAGACCGACAGTTTTGCACCAAACAGCAGCTCTTGTCTCGTCTCATGTATGATTTTAAAACATAAAAAATGAGCAACTTTTATGCAATTCAGATTGACGTCTCCAACAAGTGCAAGAAATTAACATAGTAGAAGACTACTATGAAGGGTAAGGGTAGAAATACACAAGCATAAAAATTAAAGCTTAAACTGTGATTAAGAGAAAAAACTATTGGATTAAATTGATTTAAATGATCCCTAAAAAAACCACTTCCATTTCTACTTACTGTCTTTGTAGAGCTTGTTTAACAGGGAATTTCTTTCCACAGTTTTGGCACTTAAATTCTTTTTCCTCACTGGGTTTTTGGTGCAAAGTCTGAAGATGTTCAGCTAGAATCTCCTGGCTGGCAAAACTCGATTCACAGTTTGGGCACGCGTGGTCATCTTTACACGTGAGGGGATCTGCAGGATTGGAGGCAAAACCAGTAAAGGAATAGTTTTCAGGGAATATTTTGATTACATTAAAGGACACTCTCTGCTGGAAATGATTCCACAAAATGGCATCACAAAACATCCTATCTTGAGTTGATTACCATCAGTATCATTGAAAATGGACATAAAATACTAAGCTGAGTGTGGCTTAGGCTGTTTGCTTAAATTTGTCACCCAGGTTGTCTCTACTTTGAGAAACATGCTAGGAATTTACCAGACAGCTCAAGTCACCTACGTTTTCTTAGACATCTTATGACTGGCTGAACAGTTCTATAAAAAGGTTTACCTCTGTGTAAGTAAGATGGAAACTATCCCACTTAAGACACAAACTTAGCTTTCATTAGACTACATGGCTTTATGGACTCTGTCTTTGGCTCAAAAATTAATGGTAAATTTGCATGAAATCTCTGCTCATCCACTCAGTAATTCACAGAACTAGCTCCTTATTAGGTGAAGAAAAGAGCCTCAACTCAAACCAAAATGAACACACAATCATACAAGAGCTCACACTAAACCTGGGCAGCCTTCCACTTCCCAAGCCTACACAGTTAGGTCTTCTCTTTCTTCTTTGTTACTACTTTTAAGCTCTAAAGTTATCCCATTTTTTACATATTGCTCACCTGCAATTTTTTCACCAGCTGGTGGCACTTCCTTATTGTTTCCACTGTCTTCATCCTCCTGGATAACAGTTACTTCTTCTTCTTCCTCCTCCTCTTCTTCCATGTCACTGTCCAAGTACCCAATCAGAAGTTCTGTGTCTGTTTCAATATCTTCCACAGCCAGATAGAAAATATTTTCCCCTTCCTGTTGCAAACAGTAAGTAAAAGCAATGAGTAATTATATCAGAAAAAGTAAAATCTAACGACGAGGACAGGACCGTGAATTAATATTAGCCCTCAACTACAGAAGGACTAGCTCCATTCCTCAGGGAGCACAGTGCTAGAACAGCCTTTCTAAGACATATTTCCCAGCGTGGCTGCAAGGATGAAGTGCCCTTGTATTCTGCAAATATTCTCCTACCTCTCCTGCGAGGCTTTTCCAATACACATTGGAAAGATTAAGGTGAAGGTGGTGTTAAAGTCCTCCTCTCCTGCCACACTCTGCCTGACAAGAACTTCAGAGTTTGAAAACTAAAACATTTCATTACTAGAAAAATACCAAAACTTAACCAATACAACATCAGCTCTGTTCCTTTGGCTGCATGAATTATGACTCAGCTTTCAGTAGCATGTTTACATAGTATTACTTATTTTTCTCTCCTTCCTTTAGATTCCCAGCCTTCCCCATGGACAGGCTGTCAATCCTGTTCAGTTATCTTCACTACTGAGTTATCAGGCACACCTGTAAAATGCATTTTAAACCACTAGATCAAAACCCCCGGCTGGTTTAATTAGTGTAGATACGCAGATCCGTAGGTGGTAAAAAATCTAGCCCAGATTCTGCATGAGAGGACAAACTACTCAATAATAAGCTCCAAAACCTTCTCCACAATAAATGGACAAATTTCCAAATAGATACATAAGCTCACAACTTTGGTCTTTGAAAATATTTTATTCAAGTTACCAAGGTTGGTGTGGGATCTGTAGCAAAATGAGCCATCTCCTAAAGTCATGTCATGTTCAGAGTTGCTTTTGCTTTTTGCCATATGTAAACCAACTGCTTTAGATACAACCAAACACACCAAAGGAGATGCATTTCTAAGCAATGAAGACTTAGAAATTCTATCATAAATCTTACAGCTTATCTGATTAATATGCAGAAAAATTAACTGAGGCATCTTGACACTACATCTAGCCATATATTTTGTAACAAGCTTCCTAACACAAGAACAAGATAATCAGTTTTAATTTTTGCAATATATTAAGATTAATTTAAACTGTCAACACAAATTCTTGAAGCTTTAAAGGTCTGTCGTACATTATGCAAGATATTGTCACAGAAGAGTGAAGCCTATTTAATTCAATAGACTTGATACAGATGCTGCTTTCAAGGACACACGACTTTTCTGTCATTATCTCAAAAGGGGCATTTGAAAAGAAAACCAATTGCATTTTTTTTCCAGACCTATTTTGCAGTCCAAATACCTATCCACTCTAACTATTGCATATATCTACAAGTTGCTGGTTTTCATATGCCTCTGCCACGTTGCAGAGACCTTTAATTTACCACATTTTAAACTCAAGTCACGTACCAAAACTCTTGACATGAGGAAAAGTAAAAGGTCCTTCTATGCTCAGTCTCCACTTAGCCAGGATAAAACCACTGAAGTAAACCTTCAACACATCACTGTTTAGGATAATCTTATTCTAAAAGCAAGACAACCTTACAATATAAATAGAAGCACACACTTATTACTGGCTTGCCAAAGGAAAAAAAATATCCCAGGCAAAAATAAAAGTCTCAAGCTTACTTACTAAAGAATCAAACAGCACACCTTTCAATTAGATCATACATGACACATCTTACACCACACAGTAAATGCGGGACAACAGCAGCTAGAACTAATTATTCAGATTAACTAAGTGCATGAGTTCCAAGACCGAAGCTCTTAAGTACAGCGCTGCATCCTCACCCTCTCTGTCACTTCCCTTAGGGTCTATCTGGGCTTTATTTTACAGCTCTGTGCCTAAAAACATTCTGGCTTTTTCCCACTGGTCTATTTTGATTAGTAAAAAGATCAGTGGAAGAAGTACTAACAACTCTCAACGCTTGAGTGCTCTTGGTTGCATTTGCAGTGAAAAGTAATTAGCTTTGGTGCAAGCCCAAACTAAAACACGGCTCAAACTCCTCCAGGGCTAATTTGTTGGGCTTTTCCAGGCAATCAAATGCTAATAGGCAGGTATTCAGAGCACTAATTAATCCAGATACACTCAACACTGTAGAAGCTCCTCAAGGCAGCATTTTCAGTGAAACCAATGGAAGTTCTCCAGAAACCACAAAGGAATTTAAGTCTCTCCCTCCACCAGCACTTGCATGAAGCACATTTATGTACATGCAAACACAGACACAATAAACATACTAAAATTATTCAAAAGATTTTTTACTAATCTTCTAATTTCTAAGAACACATCTGCAGTTGTTCCACCTGCCCATCTGCTTAGGCCATGCCACTTGTTTTGATAATAACCTTCACCTGCAGTGGGCCACAATGCTCCTTGGGGAAAAAACTCCTAAGTTCTGGTCACAGTGGCATCACAACCTCCCTTCGTGTTATTACTCATTTACGTTTTCACTTTGCTCCTCTCACCCCCTGCCTTGGCTGTCATCTTTCAAGTTATGGCCTTTTCCATCCTCCAGAGCTTGATTGGCTGGTTCCAACCCAGCCTTCCTAACCTTTACCAAGTCTCCCACCGTGCCCACAACCACTACTTTTAAAGTGCTACACCTGGCTTCCCTCTACACTCCACATCCCGGCAACAAGCCAGCTCTTCAGCCTACCTGTTCTGCCAGTTCTTCTTTGCTACCTCTCCAAACAAGCACACTCCCTTTCCCAATTTTTGCCTGCAGCTCCAGAGTGTCCTGTTTGAGTAAACGCAATCTTGGCAATGCCTGTGAGGGCAGAAATGCCAATCCAGGACATGTGTGTGGGTGATTTCTCAGGAGCTGCGGCAGGAGAACACAAAGCCACAAGCTCAGGAACAAGAAAGGACAAAAATGAAAGACAGGATCAAAATAATGATGTTCCTCCCCATGATCAGAGGCAGAACGTGGTGCCTAGAACACTCTCCACAACACCACCAAGAGCTCCCACCAGAAAGAGAATTCTACAAAATATATAGCATTACAGGGAGAAGTGGGAAAAAAAAGGAGGGAGTAACCATCACACTGCCCCCAAAAGTGAAAAAAACCCACAAAATAAAATACACTTTGGCAGCTAGTTTTTGATGGTACTAAAAAACAATCCTTATGAGATAATTTAATAAATTTTTGTTCGGTTTCTAAGTTTGCCTTCCCTATACTTTTCATCATTTTGTACATGCTGGTCATGTTTCTTCTATTTTTCTCTCTAATTTTTCCAAATGTTTTTCTGTGGAAGCCTTTATAGGACTAAAATTCTTGCCAGTCTTTCGTCTTTTTAAATCACCCTTT
This sequence comes from Apaloderma vittatum, assembly GCF_000703405.1. Lineage (NCBI taxonomy): Eukaryota > Metazoa > Chordata > Aves > Trogoniformes > Trogonidae > Apaloderma > Apaloderma vittatum. Next base: position 16,362 of record NW_009703832.1, on the reverse strand, counting down.
AACTTCAGTATGATTGTTTAAAAAGGCATTCAAAAAGCCCTAAGCACACCCTAAGCGAAGTATAATATTATGCAACACAGCATAACAATTTATTTCCATTTATTTATTTAATCATTCATACCAAACAGCTCACTGGTATGCACTAGATATTCCATTAAAACTTCTATTCAGAACTTTGGGACCTTTTACTGTTTTATTTAAAATTTAATAATGAACGTTAACTGTTCACACTGCTCCCTCTTGTGAACTTCACTCTGCATTTTCTAATATTGATCCCAATTTGCTGTCACACTGCCTCTGCACTAACGACATGCTAGTTGATCACTGGCTAATGCCCAGGACTCCTCATGGATAACAATTTGATGCTATAGGCAGGACAACAACTCATTTGATAGATCTTGGTATAACTGAGGGACAAAGACAGAAGGAAAACATCCAGAAACAGAGGGGAAGGAGCAGGGCAAAACCAGCAATAATGCATCTTTCACAGAACTACATGCTAGGGCTTTACTAGTACTCTTTTGCCTCTTACTAGTTTTAAAGGCGTTTTTTTCCCTGTTTTATTTCATCAGAAAAAAACTTTGTTTCCTTGACAAGATTTTTTTTCATTTGCTCTCAAAATAAACTATGTTTTCACATTCTTTTCTCAATCATCTGCAGGCAAATCCAAGAAAAAATTCTTCTAATGATAAAAGAAGCAGAATAATAATCTTAAGAAATGCCGATACATAATTATTCTTTTCCTAATTTATTGCAAATTGGGATTACATCAGCAAATATACTGGGTTAGCATGAAACAACATTCTGGAAAGTATACATTTTGACCAAAATATTTAACACAGGTATGCTATTCTTAGTTATATGGAATTGGATATTATTTTACTGTAAAACTGTTCAAAAAAACTCATATGCAGATAGTTAATTTCTTTCATAATCTCCAAAATGACAACAGCTGTAACTAGAAAAATATCCCTGTCTTGGTTGCATTCTGCAAAGTCACAGAATGCTTCCAAAAAGAAGAGATTAAACAGACTAAAACTCTTCATCTTGAAAGAAGAGCTGTCAAATAAGAGGGAAAGGATATAACAGTGCTCTGTAAAATCAATGCTGGCACGGAAAACCAACCTATACACTGTTACACAACGACTACAAATCAAGTGAAATTAAGAAATTTCTACAAGAATAGAAGCATGTTTCAACATAAGGTGTAATTAAAACAGTGGAACTCATTACCACAGAATGCTGCAAATTACTAATAAAAAATTGTAAAAATAAGCTGGATAAATAAAGATCCACAGCCAAAACTAGAACAAAAAAATTATCTTTTTTTTTTTTATTAACTTATCCTCAAGCACTGCCCGATCACCCTATCAGGTAGCGAGATCTTTCAATTCTCTGTTTTCTACTGAAATGCTTTAAGCGCTATGCTTGCTTTCAGACCTGTCACACTTTTACATTGCATTTTGAAAAAAACCCAAAAACAATACGATTCTGCTTTCTGCACGCCTAATCCCATACTCGCGTTCATCATGAAACACAACTAGACCTCTAAATCATTAGTCCTGATTCATCCAACTATACAGTTACTTAGTCACCTTTTTCATTTCCACGATGACAAGAAAACAATTCTGTTTAGACAAAAGCTTAACTTGAATGAATAAGGCTATAGTGAGAAAACTAAACTGTTGTTACAGTAGTTAGTCAACTGTTCTGGAAATTATTTTTACTTTTTTTTAACATAAACTGTTCCTTTTAAGAGACAAGATACCGTTCATGTAAGTGATTCAGTGCAATTCCATCAGAGTGGTTTAATGAAAACCTTTCAGAGAGTATCAGATTTTAAGTAAGGACCTCTCTGGTCTTTCATCCTCAGTCTTATCTATCATATTACACTTAAACGCAAAAGCTCACTTCTAAAAAGAAAGGTAGGGAAAAAGGAAAGCAGTTTGCTACTTTTCTCAGATCTTGCAATTTTTCTGCAAGAGATAAAGACCAAAGAGGAGATCAAATTAGTAAATCAATAATGCAAAGCAAAAGGTTGAAAGCCACCAAACCTACCTGGATGGCTGCCAGGTTCTTCTGTTCCTGTGACGGAGCCTCATGGACAAAACGCAGCCAATTCGAATGGCGTGGATTGCTGGCATCCAGGATATAAAGGACCTCACCTTTACTCCCACGTACCTGAAACAGAGTGGGGAGAGGAAAGAAAAAAAAAATCAAGCAAAATTAAAATTGGTTACCAATCACACATGTAAAACACTGAGGCATGCTTGTGCTCAGCAAGTGATTATTGCATTCAACAGGTATTCACAGCTGGGGTGTACACTGACCTTCTCCTGTACACATATTTATTCACCTCAGAATAGAAGGGCAATCAAAATCCAGCAACTGGTGTCAGCTTCCTGCATCGAGCTCCCACCTCTTCTCAAGAGCCTTTTCTTTACTAAGCAAAACTATGACTGACTCCTAGGTCTCTCTTACCTGACAGTATGGTCACTGGTGACCATGTTCTTTCCTCTCTGTTGCTTCAAGTTTTCTTCATTATCTTGCCAGAAACCAACATAACCTAAGAAGTCCTTTCCCATTCCAACCCTATCATCCCTTTTCCAGTTTTGCTTTCTGAGTTCTCCTCTTTCAAGGGTTCTGACACCAGCATTTTACTCCTACAGTCTACCTAACTCCAGCTTATATTGAACCAAGTGAAAATAAGAGAAACTGAAACTTAGTATTTACCAAGTTATTCTTCCTCTGTTGAAATACATACTACTGAAAAAAAAAACCTGCCACTGTCATAGAAAAAAATTACTTGTCTTCTTTTCCATAATAGATCACTTGAATCTCCACTGACATAGAAGATAGAGCGCCGTGCAAAAAGGTCATACAGCCACACTATTATTCCACGTGATTTATTTATATAATGAACATATTTTCTTTTTCATCTGTCAACAAGAGGTATCCAGAGCAGGTATTTCCTAAGAGCTAGGGACTTCAGCTATGTAAGATCAAAATTAGGTTGTCTTCATGGCTTTGTGTTCAAATTGCTCACATTCTTGCTATATTTGTTTCTCATAGATGCAATATCATGTTTCTTCAGTACGACTGCCTGAATTACTTAAACATTTAGGATGTCATTAGAAAGAAAAAACTGTATTCCATTACAATAATAGCTGGTGACAGCATGTTGTTCTCAGATTAAAACCAAACAAAAAACCTAACATAGTTCTGCACAAAAGTCTTGAAAATTTATTACTGTTGTTCCAAAGAAAGACATCATATCTTAAAAAGGACAAACCATGAAAAAGTTTCCGTATTTCAGATTTTTCAAGCTGTTTTATTTTCAAGCACACATACTAACAACAATGAAAAATGTCAAACTGATTAGATGCATCTGGAAATGATATTATCTAACACTAAGCACAGCAATGGGTTTCCCAGAGAGCTTGTGTCGTCTCCATCCTCAGAGATGCAGATACCCAAAAGCAATCCTGGGCAGCTGGCCCCATGTGGCCCTACTTGAGCAGGGAGGTTGGACCAGATGACCTCCGAAGGTCCCTTCCAAGCCCAGCCGTTCACTGACTATCACCTCAGGAAATAATGTCCACTCGTCATTCGAACTGCTGTTTTCATTAGGAACACAGGCCAAATGAGGGCAATCAAACTATAAAAGCAGGCTCCAAATTTACACAAAAATACAGGTGTTTTTACCTCCTGAAAAGCCACCTGCACTAATGATACTGTAATAATCATCCAGTTCTAAACAGATAATCCACAGAGCCAAACCTCACTTTATGAGTGAAAACAGTTAACACTGCACAAGAGAATCTTAGAGTACTTCAAGTCAAGCAAATGATTTTGTGATTTAGCCACCAAAGAATGGGTTATAGAAACCCACCATGTAGTTCTTACAAAAGTTTCCATCAGATCTGGACTTGAGCTGGAAACAGAAGAGATCAAGATGCTTCTGTAAAAATCATACATTACATTACCTTTTCTTCCATTCTTCATTTGCTTGATCCTTGAATTATATAAGAATAATTTATATTCACTTAAACAATAGACAGTCATCACAGTTGTGCTTTCTCAGTCTCTGCCAACCCATAAAGAGATACCAAACACAAGGCAAAAACTTAACACATAAGTAAGCTATTGATAAAAGAACACAATAAATCCTTTAAAGAAATGCTGTATTATCTATTGCTTTTTTCACCTCATAAAGAAATACTGCTGCATCAAACACAAAGCCAAGAAAAAAAATCAAAACACAGTACTTTACATGGACTAGATTGGGGACATTTACCACTCCTCCTCTCACTGGCTGCACAGATAGGTGAATTTCCTAAATGAACAATCAATCTTTTCAGCAGCATTGTAGCGGATCCCAAACTTAATCAATATTTAAAACAAACAAACAGAAAGACCAGCTCTTGCTTTGCAAACATATTTCTCAAACTCAAAGCCAGTACAGGCTAATCATGGTAGTTAAATGAAATAAACCATTAGACTCCATATTTTCATTTTAGATTAAGTGCACCTAAATATCATCCAATATTGAATTATTAATGAGTCAAAATGAAGTTTGGAATATGTCCCTAACAGTGCTTCTTCCAATAAAAGCCCACTAAAGTCCTCAGCCATCCTTCTGCCTTGTGGCAGACCACCAAAAAAGGAAATCAGTTTAATTAGAAGATATATCAACAAATGCAAGCTAAAATGCTTGCACGTGGGTCCATTCCGATACCCGAAACAGGCTGAGATGGCTATCACTAAGACAGACCTTGCACTGTAGGCCCACCCAAGTCTGCTAGCCACAGTAAGAAGTTTTCCCTCCCACACTCCATCAGCCACACTGGAAAGCAGAAGAAATGTACTGTGTAGCTTCCGTGACTGCCCCCAACCCTGGTAGCTGTACCAGCTGTAAGAGTAAGGGAAGAAAAAGGGATGATGATGTCAAGCTGCTTATGTGCTCCTCTAGAAACCTGAAGATATTGCAGTTTACCTCTACACCACAGAACTAGGACTCAGCGTGTACATTTCTGGAGCATGACAAAAAAAGCTCCCCGTATTGATTAAGGTTTCTTAGCTTTATCTCTAAGAACCCTCTTTTACAAATATTCCCACACATACCCTTACTACTTACTCCATGTAAGACCTGGAGAACTAAATAAGATTCATTCTGCAACAAAGCTTCCAGTCCTCTCCCAAGGGACTCTTTTCCAATCATCCAACTACTCCAAGAATCTTCAGGAAAACCTGCCTACCACAACTATTACTGGCAGGAAATTGCTGGAAAACTGGGGATGTCTTTCAGGGAGAGGAAATGAAAAATACTTTTCTATATCACAAGCTGAGGTAGAAAACTCTTTAAGGAAGATTTTCTTAAAGTATCAGCCAGCAAGTTACCACATTTCCCCCATACATTTTGAGTGCTACAATCTTTTGTAGTTATAAGGCACTTAAAATAGAGGCAGAAGACTTACAGGACTGCAGTTCCCTGATAATTGTATGAAGTAGTATCGATACAAATGTGCTCACTAGCATTGTGAAAAACAAAAACTGTGGCATTAGAACCCATCACCTGTCAATATGAATAATTCTGTATTTGAATATTATTTTCCAAGTTTATATACTGTCAGTATTGCCCAAACTATGCAAAATGATTCAGTTTAGCTTGAGGTGTGTTTCTTAAGATGCTCTAACTAAAGTAGTAAAACCAGAAAGGACTTCAAAAACTACTTTAATAGGACTTGAGCTGAAGTACAAAAGTATTGCTAATGGATTTTTTAAGGCCACCAAACTAAAGAAGCACTTAAGTCATGAGACCACTGCTAAATAACAAAGGATTCAGTCATCTTTATAAGTCAGCACAGATCCAGAAGGATTATATGATATGCCTATGGTCAATCTGGAGAATCAGCAAAAGTGCTAGAAATAGACCTCAACAGCCTACTTAGCAATAGATGATGTTATACTATAACGTTCTGTTTAAAAACAGGAAATAGGATCTCATTCCTTTTTCCTTTCAATAAAAGGGTAAATCCCCCTGCCTGGTGTAGTTCAATAGACCATCTTGGTCTAGGACCCATTTATTGCTGAGGTCCTTTCGATCACCGAGATCAATATGTTCCTGTAGTTTCTTGTGACCACCAGAGATAACTTGGAGTTTCTACTATCAGCAAGTAATGTGACCAGACATGCAGTCACACTTGATTTCCCAGGCTAAATATTTAAGTAGCAGTTTGTTTCACATTTCAGTATAGGCAGACTTCGGCACAAGCCTAGAACAAGGCTGATTCAAATTCATGCCTGATAAGCCATGGCAAGATATCTTCCCGTACCTTTCCATTGCAGCACCTTCTGTATTTGGTCACTCACTTCAATCCAACTCACAAAATGCATACACATATGAAAAGCATGACAGCATCTCAAACCGAGGTGCCTAAGAATTATCTTCTGAAAACCGGCACAAAAGGTATTACCGAACTAATTTAGTCAACTGTTTTTACAGTAGGATAAAATACCTGAAACTCACCCTTAACACACACGGGGGTTTTTACCTCGAGATCCATCAGGACATCATTGAATTGTGCCACATTAACAAACACCATGTCGCTACACAAGTATTCTGAAAAAAATGTGCCCCTAGTCATTGAATAAGCTACCAGACGAAATCCTACGCAGGCCTGAATAATGTCTGAGCTGCTCATAACGCCCATCAACAACATGCACTACTCCATCTGCTAGCCTTCTATGCTGCAATGAAATTATCTCCAGATTTTCAAAATACATCCGAAGTTTTCATGCATGCTACTTCAAAACGCTCCTGAGTGCAATTGAAAATGCTCTACCATGCACACCTGGCAAGAGAAGAAGAAAAAAAAACTTCACTGAAAATAAGCAGATGGTTATCTCTGCTGAAGGCAGTGAACACACGGCATGTTTTCTGGAAACCATTTCCTAAACACTTAGAAATCTAAAAATCTACATTCATTCAAACAATCACATATAAAAAAGTACTGTTTTCCACATCGCATTTCTTTGATTAGCTGCAAACATGATTTTCATTGCTAATGCTATAAAACAGCTAGATGTAATACTTGTGCATCCTCAGTTTCAGACCTCCATCATAGAGCTCACTGGAGAATAGAAACTCACATTTTAACATCGCCGAAGAAAGTATTAAAATAACATTTGCCAAGGAAACCTGAGGCAGCAACTGTTGATTTGCTTACTCACTGAGAAGTACTGGGACACAGACAGCATGTGACATGTTTCTTCAGCCAGAATACATGGCAAGTTTTTCATGCTAATGAACCTCCTTCTGGTGCATGATGGTATTTGACCTCATCAGAGACAGAGCAGTTGAGAAAACTCATTTCTAAACTTCTGCTAACATTTTCTGGAGCTTTCATAAGAAGAGCTGAACTTCATGTTCACTGGAAGGATAATCAAGTCTCCTTAAGCAACTGACACGTGATCTTCTATAACAAGTCCAAATTAGAATACTAGCACCTTAACCTATCAACTGTCCTATTTAACATCTGAATAAATTACCTAACTGAAGATGTGAGGCTAACAGTCTGCCTTTCTTGGGAACAAATTCTTCTCATCCACAAAATCAGAAGCTCATTAAGGCACCTGTTCCAAAAGTCACTGAAATTAATACAAAGTCATACACTTAAGATGAATCAAGATGACTAAATCAAGTGCTAAAGGAGTAGATGAATTAAGCGTAGCTAAATAAACAATATTAATAACTATGTTGAACGCCTATGTATCCTAGTGGGGATTAATTTTAAAAAAAAATGAAAATCTAGGACACAGGCTTGCAGCTGAGATCACGCATCAGTGTCTGATTTTTACATGGGGCAGAAGTGATTCTAAATGCAGCTTGAATACAAAATGAGAAAAACAAAAGTATTCATGAAAATTAAACAAAGATTCACACAAAAACATTAAAAGAATGTTGTTACAATTTAAATGTAAATAATATCTGAGGAAAGTAGTCTTCATATAGGCAAAATAAAGACTACACTGCTGAGAACTAGATTTCTAATATTCCATTAATCATGTTAAGCAAACATAGAATTCTTCAGACTAAGATTTATTTTATCACAAAGCCTAGAACATAATTCGACTTCTTGCCTTGTATATAAAAGCCTTCCTATGCCAGAACCACATTTTACAGGCAAAATACCAAAGAGGAAAAAAAAATAAAAAAGAACAACAACCACATTAGCTTAAAGTACTTGACTTTCCAGACCTCAACCCTAACCATTAAAGCTCTGGTCTAAAGCTGGCTGTAGCCAACAGTGGATTTTCTGCTGTCTTCACTAGTTTTCAGGCAGGGTTATTTAACTGAAAATAATTGTCACTGCAAAAGTGATGAGAGTTAGTAGTAGAAACACAAGTTCATTGCATTTACTCATATAAATGAACATACGTGTTAGCTTCCATTCAAAGACTGACTTCCAGCATGTTTCTGTTCTTCTTGGATTTAATATAACAATGAAGAAAATGTTGGCAGATAAAGAGAAACCAAATCTGAAATATGTAACATTCAGCATTACACGGTGTAATATGTGCCATCCAATCCTGACCAACATTTCTCCACGGTATGTGGGAGTATTTCAAAAAGGACTAAATCTTTCCAGCCCTCCCTGTTTTAACATTTGCCAAAATCATCATCAGAAATATATGCTTGCCACAACCCAATAGTAGTGAAACAAATACCCATTTCTTGGTTAGGGACAATAAAGAAAATAAATTGAACAGATATGATCCCTTTGCAAAGGAACAGCTGAGCCTCCAGAAGCAAAAAATTATGTGAACTTGAAGACCTAAATATTATTCTGTTCTTGCCTTAAAGCACTTGCTCTTTCAGCAAATATACATCATTTCAAACAGCTATGCCAAGTACACTAAAGCAGACCAATAAAGAAGTACTTAATCAAGGTTTTCAGGGGATACTAAGAATAAGAAAAAAATTCTCAATTCATCACCAGCATCTAGCTGCATACTTAACTAGCAAAACATGCAATTCAGTCTGAGAGATCATGACATAGTGATCAGGGGTATAACGGGGAGGTGGGGTTTTGACGGAAAGAAAGCAAAAGCACAAAGCCATGTGGACAGTTTGGCTAGTTTGGGGTTGGTTTTTTTTCCCTTTTTCCATCACTTGCATATAAAACATTTCAGCATGTAGCTCTTTACAAAGATAACAGAAACGTCAAAGATGCTTCCCACACACACGCCGTTCTCTGCAATTTGTTGAATGAGAAATCGTACACCTTTGATTTCTTCAAAACTGTGCATGATATAGACAGAATAATGGCATTCTGCTATACTTAAACACAAACTGTAACACCCTCAGAACTTTATTTAATAAAATCACTGTACCAAATAAATTTTTGGGGCTCCATGTTTTACCAAAGGCCAAAAGAAAACATAACGGGTACAATTCTGTCTCAGCATGACGTCTTAAAGATGCCAACTCACACTGCTCGTCTCAGAGAAGAAGCAACAGCTTGATCAAAACAGACCACATCACAGACCACAGCTCTACACAACTAGAAATGCATGTGGTTACCTTCCTTGCAGAAAATATTCCACAAAATTGAAGCTCAGATCCCAAGCATTACATACCAGAGATGTTCCACCAAGGTTGATTTTTATTTGACTTATAAAACGCCTGTACTCCTTAGCCTTCTTTCTGAAAATTTTTTTGACTGTCATCAGATTGTGAGGTCAGGCTTCCGTGTGCCTTCAATCAACAGTCCTCAGACTCATTATTTTTAATATCTTTGGTACAGTTGACTCTGCACAAACTTGTCTCGTTGCTGTGACTGCCTCCCACAGTCTCTGGAATAACCACCTACTTAGGCTGCTCAACTTTTTACCTTCTGCGTTCCTGGTCTCGATTTTCAACTTAAGACTACTCTCAGCCTGACTTAAATTATTTTATAAGGCTCACATTCAAATCAACTCCAGTAAATGTGAACAACTTGGGTTCAAACATTCAGGAAGTCATAAAATTTGGTATGCAGGAATCTTTTCAAGGCTCTCAAAACTAGGTTTCAGTAGGATCTTATGAAATGGTTTTAGAGCAGCTCATAAAAAACTCATTTTCTGGTTTGCAGTCGATGGGGTCATATTAATGTCATCAGTCAATACATGTACGTGCCTTTTATTTTCTGTCTTCCAAAACCAGATAAATCTCATTTAATCATTGGCAATGAGGAATCTGAAAAATTACAGGGCTTTCCAACAAACATTAATCGTTCTTGTTGCTATAAGCCACTCACCATCCTTTCTGAAAATCTTGTTCTAGTTCAACTATTTTACTGATTTGAAATAACCTGCTGAAACATCATGAAAAGGCAAGAGAGCCAGGGCACGTGAACATGTACTGTATTTGGCAAACATCTCATCAGCTGAGAAAAAAGAAGATGAAGCCAATTTCTCTGAGCACATAACCAAAGGATAGAGGGGAAAATCATCCACACTCTCTCTGGGCACAAACCTAGATTAAGGAGGAAAAAAAAAAAAAGAAAAATAAAATAGGAGAAAAGAAAGGGCAGGGGGGGAAGCAAAGGCATAAGGATTTACAGATTTGAGTTAACATTAATCTAGGAATATTTTGCCACTCACTGTATTTATATTGAGTTTAGGTTTAACAAGATGGCCTTTTAACATTCTCTTGCTTGTTGTTACAGTGTGTAGAATTTATAGAGCTCTGCTAAGACTGTATCAATACTATGCTCTCTTTATAAACCACTCAGTGATGTTAATGCTAGAGATTTTTTTTCAAATAAACATTTATTTTGTACTAAATGCACAGATAATGCTTTAAGTCGGATGTTAAACACAAGCTTGTTTTGTAGAGTGCCACGCAACATAAAAGTAACAGTCATCCATCCACCTCTAACCATAGAAAGGTGAAAAGGTAGGAAATGAGTTCCCTTCTCAGTGTAAAACAGGATTAAATACGCATTTAACTGAAATTGCTTGGCTGAGGGGAAAAAAGAATAGAAAAGGAAAAGAATTCTGCTCGCAGAACTACAGTAGAAAAGTAAGATTACAAGGACAGAACAGAAGCTCTGAAAAGCAGGTGTTCATAGCCAAGTTAGAAATGTTGTTACTGCAAGTATTCTTCAGTTTGTGTAATCTCCTCAACTGGTAAATGCAGACAGCTTTTCTCCTACAGGCACACATAGCTATGACAGGAACTAAGATGGGTTAAGGACCTAATTACAAGATCTACCATAGAGAAACTACTGTTGCTGCCTAGTACATGTAAAAAACAATTATAAGAGCCCTGAAACTTATCCACCCACAGCATCACATTTCTATTTTGCAAAAGCTCTCACAACTACATATTGCATTACAAAGTTGCTAAAATTTAAAGCCCTAGCACAAGTTTCACAGCAGGACATGTTTTGTATTACAGTTGGAGGAAGCTATGAGCTGACACCTGTTGATCAGCATAAACTATTATAGAATCATAGAATGGCCTAGGCTGGAAGGGACCTTAGAGATCATCTAGTCCAACCTCCCTGTTTTGGGCAGGGACGCCACCTCTCGACTAGACCTGGCAACACATGGGGACCCAGCGGGAATTGAACCCGCGACCTCGGTGTTGGTCCTTGTTGCCAGCACCGCGCTCAAACCACTGAGCTAACCAGCCCCCTATCTCAGCAACCTGTAATAACCTTCCCATATTGAAATTATTTTTTTTTATTTTCATATTCTTCAATATTTTTTACAATGTTACCCTATTGCATTTTGCTTGACTGAATATTTTTCACACTTCATTGATTAGAAACTCCCATTTGTTACTTCTGTATAGTTTTAAAGAAGTCTATCCACTTCTGCCTGAAAGATATTTTAAATGCATCAATACCTACAAAATCTCACTACAGTACCTCTAAACTTGGGGGAAAAAGTTGTTACAGGAAAAACTTAATTCTGAAAAGACTTTTTTTCCAGGTGTGATGATGTGACTCTATACTACTCACTTCCCACATGAGCCTGCAGTCTGTGTTGTCATCCAGGTCCTGCGGCATTCGCTTCTCCCCTGCAAAGGGGCCAAATTTCTCCCCCTAAAGAATAATCATACAAGAAAAAGTATCAGTGTGGAGAAAAAAAAAAAAAAGGCAAGTGAATTACCGAACTCTGGCAGATGTATCATTTTTAGCTTCAAATGGAAAAGGACAGTTTTAATTTGTCATTCTCCTAAATGCCAAGACAGTGCACAGCCTTAAGGGTTCAACTTCAAGCTCATTGCCTCTCATAGCTTGGAGAATCTCTTAAAACCACACCTTTCCTCTACACACTTATTTCCCCTTTTGGAAACAGCATTTTTCTTCATTTTAAATAGGGTTGAAATTTACAAGTCAAATTCCTTACATTTCTTTTAAGATTTTCATGAAGCACTTTGCAATAGACATCCAAGTAAAACGTAAAGTATCTAGCAAGCACAAAGTTTACATTAGATTTACTTGTAAGATTATTTGCAACATTGTTTTTTGAAGTGCCATCCATCAAAACACTGAATAACTGAGGTTTTGATTATACAGATGATTATTCATTCAGCGCACATTATTTGATTATTCATTTGATTATTCATTTAAAACCACCGTGACTATGCACTTGTCTATGGATTAATTCAAGCCTTCATAAACAAAATTAAAATGTTATACCACCTGGTATTCATAACACACTGTAAAAGCATCCATTGATACATTCTTCCAAAAGTCTAAAGTATCAGTGTATTTTCCTTTCACAGATATCACAGCAGCAGCAAGATACATTATTTAAATAGGACTTTCTTCTTACATAGGCCTAACTTTGTGCCCCCTTTCCAGTCCTGTCCTTAGATGCAGTGACAAGCCCTAGAAGCCAGAATGCAGACTGCAGATCTTCATCGTTTTGCTAACCAAATGCGGCCAGCTTTACAAATCTCGAGTTTTAATACTCAATCTGAAATTTCCTTCTTCTACCTCACCAGCAATGAAGGTGAAATTAGGACAATACAGTTATATGTGTCCAGCCACCAACATCAGCTTACATTGAGTGCCACCCTAGCACACATACTGGTCTCTAACAGGAGCTGCACAGCTATCACGTGGGAGGCAACTTCTCTGATTGCGTTGTTTGCTGAGATTAAGGAGGAGGAAGATGGTGCCAGAGGAAATCTGCTCTGGAAGTGTACAGTCCTGTCCAGCTCAGTAAAGATAAGACAGACTCTTTCTGTAGCAGACAGAACTGGCTTTCCTCATTCACTTAGAAAACAAGAAGTTTGGGTGCAACAAGGAAAGCAGCTCACGACAACTGCTGAGCTCTAAGATAGGGCCTAATTAGATCTGCAGGATCTCTCATTACTCATAGCAATTATTAAGATGAAAAGAAACTTACTGGACTACAATCTAGAATCATTCTGCAGAAAGAAAAAAGAAAACTCCATAAATTTAATATAGAAATTATTTGAAGACATAATAAACAATGAACTTGAAAAAGCCAGTCTCCTGCATTCACTTCAGCAGTAAGACTCACACTTTTTCAGACAGCCTAAACAGATTGTACTTTTAAGGCTCCCAAAACCCTCACCTCTGTAATATTTTTATCCTTACAACACAAAGAATCCCTAGATACCTTGGAAAGCACCTAAGGCATTAATTTTACCCATCACTAAAGAATACATCACCTCTGGGATGAAGCATAGCAACAGCTTACTACTGCATACTGACTCAGAACAAGACACACCATACATCATTCCTGCCTCAGTGACTCTAGACCAATAAACCTCTAGTGCAGTACATTTGCGACCTTCTAGAAGCTCAAAACAACAGAAACAGCAAAGATGTCCACCTCTAAATGTAAAGTAAATGTAACATGAACAGCAGGTAATTGAGACTTTTAAGTACTTTTAATAGCGTGTCCAATTTGGATAAATCAGACAGCAAAACCTGATGTCTTGGAACACAAAAGTCCCTGGGGACAAGTGTAACTATTCATTTGGCATTTCAGAACCTCTTTTTCATATATATCTATGTATTAGTCCTAGTTAATAAACACACTGCCATATGCCAATACATATTGATGAAAAACATACTAATACTTGAACTTCCTCTCTGATCAATAAAAGCAAAGCATACAACACAGTCTAAAGACAACCACAGAAATTATTCAAGATACAAAAGTCACATTATTCGAATGTTTAAAAAGCTATTCTCAACAGTAGCTTTAAAGAAAGCAACAGTGACTAATTTTCCAGTCACAGAAAATACTGAGAAATGTAGGCTCTCTGTAATCAAAGGCTATATTGTTGGAGAAATTAAAATCAAATCACAACTTCTGTTAAGGAAATAAAACAAAGCTTCCACCTTTTATGATTACAGATATAAACTTGAAAGTACAGCATAATGCCTGAAGGTGCAAAAGCAGACGGCAGACAATAGTATTTCAAAACGCATTATTACCAAAGCTTTGCTAATAGCAAAATTTTCAGAGGCCTGCTTCATGATTATTTAGCACCTGGAGAGTTGGTACTGCAATTTCTGATTATAAGATCATCTGAAATGTGTTTTGCTTTCAGTTAAGACAACTACAGTTGTGTGACAGCAATCAAGAGAAGATAGTGCAGTATTTCTTACTCAGCAACACAGATATTACTTCACAATTAAGTGTCATATTCAACAACTCCTCCCAATTTCAAAGCTCCAAGGAACAGTTTAACAGCTATTAGCTACTGTCTATTACAACCATGAAGTGTAGCATTGCTGCCTCCTTACCGGACAGGAGAAAACACTGAGAGCACTGCAGAGGGGTTTTTCTTTCCATGGAAAAGAATAACACACAGTCTGGCTATATCCAATACATCATCTGTGTTAGTTACACATTCACCTTTTTCTGAACAGCTGGGGTGACACAGAGTGCTTATACTTTCAATCATTTTTAGAAAGACGTGTTTCAACCACACAGAACAACTCAAAAGCTGGTTCTTCAGCCTGTCGAAGAGCAAAGCCTGCCTGTCAGGCACATACTTCTGACGAGGGCTTTCTGTAACACAACGATCTAACAAACACTGCCACCAGACACACCTAATACAAACAGATCTTAGAACAACTGCCTTTGCCTTTACCTTTCGCGTCCCATACACAATGAGTGTCACATCTGCAACACTTCAGTTTTGCCAGCATGCCCTGTGTGATGTACTCACACTAGCAGAGCTGCACACACGAAGCTCTGACTGCAGGTATTTTAGGCCCATATACAGAAAGTTCAAAATCGATATGGAGTAAACCAGGCAAAAAAATGCTCTGTTCTTCTTAGCATGCAGCTCTAATGGTTCCGCTGACTACAGCTTAAAGGAAGAAGGCTCTGACCCTGAACTGATATATTGGCATTGGGATGATGATTTCAGTTGAGTTTTGCTCTAGAGCTCACTTGTATTGGAGTCCAGGGTTTAACATGTGCTAGTAATGTACAACCTTCCTCACTGTGTGAACTCCCAAAGTTTTCAAATTTAAGTTCAGAATCTCAGGGGAAAAAATTTAAGCCAAGTGATATAAAATCGTTCCCCTTCGACCGCCCATTAATACTCAGGGACACCTTCAAAGTGCGAGGACCCTACCCCATGGTACCACAGCCTTGTTGATGA
This sequence comes from Apaloderma vittatum, assembly GCF_000703405.1. Lineage (NCBI taxonomy): Eukaryota > Metazoa > Chordata > Aves > Trogoniformes > Trogonidae > Apaloderma > Apaloderma vittatum. Next base: position 704 of record NW_009703832.1, on the reverse strand, counting down.
AACCACTGAAAAATTACATAGCCCTCCCAAGCAACTTGAGCCAAGGCCAGGGCAAAGATGGAAAGCAAAATACACAAAATAGATAAAAGCTTACCATCATCCAGGATTCATAACTTAATAAGCCACCCAGATAGTTATAAATTGGGATTTCAGATCCTCAAGAGGCTTTTGATTCAATTAACTAAGTGTCAAGGGACAATGATGTGGTTGGGGTACAAGAGATGTGCAGTTCAGCTGAACCACATCTTTTGCAGGCTTCATAGAATCATAGAATGTTTGAGGTTGGAATGGACCTTGACAGATCATCTAGTCCAAGCCCCCGGCCAAGCAGGATCCCCTAGGGCAGGCACACAGGAACGCATCCAGGCGGGTTTTGAGAGTCTCCAGAGCAGGAGACTCCACACTCCCTGGGCAGCCTGGGCCAGGGCTCCTCACAGGAAAGAAATTTTTCCTCGTGTTGAGATGGAACTTCATCATCCCAAAACGATTAATTAAACCGTCCCTCCCACCAGGCTCTAAGAGCAGAGAGGCAACAGGAGCCTGTGACCCACGGGTGAGAACCTCCACCTCAGAAACGGCCCGAAGCCAGGCCATAACCCAGGAGAAGTTCTGCCCTCAGGAACAGCGCCAGAAACAAAGTTACAAGAAACGCAGTTACAAGAAACGAAGGAAACAAAATCATACGGAAAAAACTCTCCGCCCAC
>NW_009703831.1:0-12106 GCF_000703405.1 Apaloderma vittatum | reverse complement strand
CCCTGAGGTATGGTGAAATTCATGTACATAAACTTGCTTTCCCTCCAAAACAGCCAACATGCATCTGATCCTTGACTCTTGCTAACCTCTCAGTTCTTACTGGGATTGCCACAGGCCACAGTTGTGTCAAGGTGAATGGCATCAATTTCCTGGCACAGGTAACAGTGTTTCTGTACTAGAATGCTGGCACAGGATGGAGACGAGGGTTGACAGGGTCTCTCTGCAGACCTGCTCACCTCCTGTCTTCGTTGAACACAGCTGGGCTGTGCCACAGCACTGACATTGGGATGAGACCTCCTCACCTGCTGGTGTCTCTGCCTGCAAGTAGAGTGTATCAGGGAGCTGTTGGGATACTCCTGCACTGACACCCCTTGCTCTCTGTGAGGTGTTTGAGTGGCCCTGTTCCTCACCTGCAGCTTCTGTGAGAAGAGCAAAGGTGTTTTGTGCTCGACAGCCTCTGAAGAATTTTGTCTATGGCCACAAAGCAAGCATATGGTACTTCGAAACGCATGGCTGTGAGACACGAACCTAGGGGAAAGAGCTGAGGTCTAGTTCCCTCTGTTGGGCTCCCACCAGTCTGGGTGTGCCCATGAGTGCTGATGGCGATGGTGAGCAGGCAGGAAGGAGAAGGATTATACCAAGTCAGTTCCCAGTCCAGAAGAATTTCTCAGCACAAGTTCTCCCCCACCTACCCTGCCTGGTTAAAGATGCGAAATGTGAGTAGCTGGGGCATGTAAGAGTTCTGCAGCACTGAGAGGGAAAGTAAGTCCTTGCTAGAGATGTGGAGGAAGTTTGTGTCTGTGCTGGAAACTAAATCAAAGCATTCAGTTCCCAGTTGAGTGCTTTAACCATTAGGCAATCTCATCTCCAGAGAGCTAACTTCCTGGGAGACAAGATGTCCCAGAAGCACTGAAGGATATTCTTGATGATTTTCCCCAGAGGCTGGTAATTTTATTTTTTGTAAAAGGCTTGCACTTTGAGGACAAAATTATCTTCTCTTTTTTTCTGTGGTGTGCACTCTCAAAGGTAAGTAAAAAGTTTGTTTTGACAACTTGACAGAGAATTAAAAGGATGTGCTATGTGAGTTATTTTCATTTGTTCTCAGAGTCTTTCTCGAATGAGTGTCATCTGAAGTGCTGCAGCAGGTAAATGTATAACTAGCAGGCCAAAGGGATTGCCAGTCTATTATGTACTTACAGCGAGGACAACATGAAAATTCATGTTCACCCACTGACCCCTGACACTAGTGATAAAGCTGTGGCAGTGGTACAGAGGCCAGCCTTCCAACAGGGACTTCTCCATTTCCAATTTTATTGCCTCAGTGCTATCTTTTATTTTGAATGGCCTTTTAACAAATGCTCTTAGGATGCTACTTTTACTGTAATTATTCTTTTAGTCAGGCTTGGCTTAAGAACTGAATAAAAGTGTATGGCCAAATGCAGCTGAATCTTACTTTTTCCAACGTGATGCATTTTTGTGAGCATTTGCTCAGCTGTAGCTGTGAATTAATCACCAAATTTCCATGCTTTTTTCAGCCATCTGAATCAAGGTGTGGCTTTATATGACCTTTTGTCTACCTTATATTTAATGAGGGGTCACTTCCCTACCTAAATCCCATATGTCAGGCTTATATTCTGTACGTAGGCCTCTTTCTGAAGGATGTTCCAAAACTGGCGAATCAGTCTAAAACAGTCTTCTATATTAAAGCAACTGAGGATTAAAGAAAAGATATCACATGAGATATTTAAGAATCATGGAGATGTTCCTTCGTTCCTGTCTGGAAGTTTGCTGAGAATGTCTCTTCTGGAGTGAAATTCGTGGCCATGCAGAGCTGTATGCCTACGTCCCTTCACCAGCTGAGGTCTGTCAGGTCGTGTTGGCACGAGGCAGTGAGGTGATACGCTGCACCCAGCAGCTGGCTGCACTCCTGGACGGGGCAGCATTAGTACGATACTGCCATCAGGTGAATGTGTAGAGATTTGTGACAGAAATATCAAGGTTGCTATGAATTAATTCTGGATTTAAAAGTTTGTATGAAAGCTACAGATGAAACAGTAGAACAAAGCTTAGTGGGAAAGGTAAGATTAATAGCTCTAAGTGTGTGATTTCATTCAAAGGAAGAGGAAGAACAAACTGACCTTAAGATAAGGTGACAAGAAGATGAAGAACAGCACTGGAGCCATAAAGCAGCCAGATAAGGAATGCAAGAATTATGAGAGCTTAGTTGACATACCGAGGCGAAAGATCCCAAAAAGCATTTGCTTCTAAAAGGCTTGAAGGCAAACTGACATCAGTTCCTCATTGCTGGTCCTGGACATACATATCTTAGTGCTTTTGAGCACACGTGTGAATGGGTAAAAATGAATGCGTAAAAAACAGTCTGTAGATTTTGTAAATTAAAATTACTTTTCCCCCTCCTAAGATCTCATGGTGAATTAGTGTTTATAGTAATTTGCTACAAATTAGCCTTGCTGAGATGCAGAAAGAGAAAGCAGAGCATAGCACTCCATGATGCAGTAATTCTGCTTTAAAAAGGATCTCTCTCCTGGCCTGTGTCATGTGTGACAGTGCAACAAGATTGCAGGTGTTACCTCAAGAGGCTGGACACTATATCTCACTGAGTTTGCTACTTGTGATAGTAAATTTTGAAATATGTTTTAAAAGACTTCTGGAAAGTATCTGAATTCTGTGCTGGCTCACTGAATTTTAAGGGTAATAAAAAAATACAAGTGTCAAAACAAGAGTAGGCACAACATACTCATTCTCACACAAAACCCAAGAACGAATCATTTTAGACTTCAGAAATAACAATGACTTGTTTTCATCCACCTTTCTAGTAACCGGTAACTGTTCTGTTTAATTTCAGTCCAGGTGAGACACAGACCAAATTCTGATTTTGGCTATATGTGTTCTAATTTTGCTGAAGCATGGAATGATTTCAGTTCCTTAGTTCCAAATTTTAGGCATCCCTTAATTTATAATCAAACTGGACACACCTCGAGTGTCCACACACAAACTGGCTGCATCTGTGTTCAGTGTTGGGCACCACAGTATAAGAGATGCTGGAGAGGGTCCAGAGAAGAGCGATGAAACTGGTGAAGGATCTCAAAAATAAGTCCTACAAGAAGTGACTGAGTGACTTGGAGTTGTTTAGTCTGAAGAAAAGGAGGCTGAGGGGAGATCTTATCGCTCTCTACAGCTACCTGAAAGGAGATCGTAGAGAGTTGGATGTTGTCCTCTTCTCACAAGTTAAAAGTGATAGAACAAGAGGAAATGTCTTCAAGTTATGCCAGGAGAGGTTTAGGTTGTACATTAGAAAAAACTTCTACACTGGAAGAGTAATCAAAGACTGGAATGGACTGCCCAGGGAAGTGGTTGAATCGCCATCGTTGGATGTGTATAAAAGCCATCTAGATACGGTCCTCAGGGACGCAATTTAAAAGTGGACCTGGTAGAGTTAGATAACGATTAGACTTGATGATCTTGAAGGTCTTTTCCAATCATAATGATTCTGTGATTCTACAGAAATGTTAGCAAGCAGTCTCTTAAATTATGTCAATTGCAGAATTAAAGTTACTAAAAAGGGAAGAAACTGGGGAGAAGGAAGAGATAGGACAGAAAGATTTTAGGCCATGTGAGTGACCAGTAAACCCCTACAGTGGAAGAAGGCTCAGAGGGCATGATCAAGGGTGAGGTGCTAACGAAGCTCAGTGTATAAAGTAGGATGTTGACTTCTTTGCTACAGGACTGTTTTGAGAAGGAGGGTGGTCTTTTTTTTAGACAAACAGCTATGAACGGTTGAGTGGATCAACTGATAGTGCAAATGTTTCTCTCTGAGTTCCTTCAGGGAATATGAATGTCTCTCTGAGTTAGCTAGAACAGTAGTGAATATGCTACTCAGTCCAACATGGAGCAGAAAAACTAGACAACTAGCAACAGAAGAGAAAAATGGGCTTAAGATGACTTCAATCCATGTATTCCTTCCTGGCAACTGGACATTGAGCATATTATAGAGACTGATAATGGGAATCATATTGGTATTGTGGTTAAATCGTTTATTGCAGTTGCTGTTTATATTTTGCTAAGCACAACCTATGCTTAGCAAACTTGGTGTTGTGATTTCAATATATTTTGTATCACTCTGTTAAATCAGAAACCCCACGTAACATCAACTATCTTTAAATAAGTATATCTGATATAAAACATTGCACCCTCCACATGTGGAATATCTAAAACAACCTAATCAGAGAGTACTGGACTCTGACAGACCATTCTTGTCTTCTCCCTGTACTGGGTTTCCTTGGGGACATTGCTGATCTCTGAGAAAGTAATAAGAAACAGTGTTAGCTTGCCAAAGCTGCCAAAGCTGCAGTAACATTGCTATGAACGCAGTCCTGCATTGTTCTCTCAGTAACCCTTGTGCGTGGACCAAGTCAAAGAAATCATCATGTGCATGCTAATGTGCATGATACGACTTACAGAGGGATGGTTTTTACCATTGTAATATTTTTTCAATACAAAAATAATAAAAATACTAATAACACAATAAAATATTTAGTGTTTCTCTTTTCAGACTGTTGACATTTAATGTTTGGACTCCTGGGAAATACTGAGTCAGTATGCGTGGAAATGTCTACTTCCTAAATTTTCCTGATTGCTTTGAAAAACCCCTTTCATGAACACACCGCAAGCAATTCTGTTAAATGTTTGCTGGAATGCAATCAAACCCTTACTTCCAGGTATTTCTCCAAATCCAGACAATATCTCTTTTAAATTGAAGGCAGAGCTGGAGTGCTGCATAACTTTGTTGGAGCCTTAGCACAGCTCATTGCACTGAAGTGTCAGGAGTGAGTTTTGCAGTTCTTGTGGTGAGGAGTGTGACTTTCATAATCTTACAGAGTATTATAGTGATCTGCCAGAGGAAAGCATAGAGGCTATTTTCCTCTGACTTTAGGTCCTTTACAACCAATTCTCATTTCAGTGGGGATAAATCACAGAGAAAAGACTATTTTGAATGCTGTCTTCATAAACTTCTCTGTCAGGTCAAATTATCACTCCCAGTTACACTGTATCTTCGCAATACCAATAAAGCAAGTGGTCTCTTCCATTTTCCAATTTAATTTAAGATGTAAAAACTGGGGTAGAAATTTCTGAATTTAATCAGGTTTTTGTATGCATAAATCTAAACATTTATTTTCTTTCCTTACATTTTTTTAAAAGTTAGTGTTCTTCAGAAATAGCAATCCATCAGTCTCAGCTGAACCCACACTATTTGACAAATTACAAATGCCAAGAAAGCAAGTTATAATCCACTAGGGAACAACCCTCTCCTCCCTGCTGTAAAGATATTTATAGCTGGAAATAAAAATATGCAAACACACAAAGAAGATATAAATGGCAAATGATAAATAAATGTTCAAGAATTCAAAGTTGGTAGAAATTTTCAGATCACCCCAAACGATTTCCTGTTTCTTAAAAGAACGTTCTGTCCACTTCACCACTTGACCAAGGTAAGACACATTAAATAATGAAGCAAGTGTTCTTACGACACTTGTCAAAACCCAGGAAAGGAATGTCTGTGAACTTTTAGGGAGTTTTACTACTAAGAATTAAGATATCTTAGTTAAAATATGTCAGTCATGATGGGGGGATGTGGAAATTTATGGCTTGTAGATATCTGCCTGGAAGGATGCAAGTGGGAAATAGGCTGTAACTCAACTGCTGGTACAGAAAACACTGTGAGACATTGAATATAGTGACATTTATGCTTTCATGCTGGTTTTGTTAACAAGGCTGGAGAGTTGGGCAGGGAGAAATTTTATGAAACACAACAAGGGCAAGTGTGGAGTCTTGCATTTGGGAAAGAATAACCCCATCTGCCAGTACAGGTTGGGGACTGACCTGTTGGAGAGCAGCGAAGGGGAAAGGGACCTGGGGGTGCTGGTGGGCAGCAGGATAACCATGAGCCAGCAATGTGCCCTCGTGGCCAAGAAGGCCAATGGCATCCTGGGGTGTATTGGAAGGAGGGTGGCTAGTGGGTTGAGAGAGGTTCTTATCCCCCTCTACTCTGCCCTGGTGAGGCTGAATCTGGGATATTGTGTCCAGTTCTGAGTCCCTCAGTTCAAGAGGGACAGGGAACTCTTTGAAAGGGTCCGGCACAGAGCCACAAAGATGATGGAGTGGAACATCTCCCTTATGAGGAAAGACTGAAGGAGCTACAGGCTCTTTAGCTTGGAAAATGGAGTCTGAGGCATGATCTCATTAATGTTTATAAGTATGTAAAGGGTGAGTGTCAGAAGGATGGAACCAGATTCTTCTCAGTGATGTTCAATGACAGGACAAGGGGCAACAGGTGCAAGCTGGAGCATAGGAGGTTCCACGTAAACATAAGGAAAAACTTTCACTGAGAGGGTGACAGAACACTGGAACAGGCTGCCCAGGGAGGTTGTGGAGTCTCCTTCTCTGAAGATATTCAAAGCCCACCTGGACATGTTCCTGTGCGATCTACTGTAGGTGATCCTGCTTTGGCAGGGGGATTGAACTAGATGATCTTTTAAGGTCCCTCCAACCCTTGACATTCTGTGATTCTGTGGAACATGGACCAATATGTGTTGCTATAATCCAACAAGTTTTAGATATTCTAGGAAGGCTCACAGGTAGACATTTAAGGATATGGGGAAACAACAACACTTAGTGTAAAATCTTTAGACTTACAAAGATTTAAACATTTAACAGCTAAACACTTGATTCAGACATCGGGCCCTTATTGTTAGATAGGTAGTGCAAGAGGGAAGAAAAGCTCAATGGTCAGGTTGCCTCCTTCTGCCTTGAGCAGCTACTAGCATGCAAACAGAAAGCAGAAGGAAGGGAAGGAGGAATGTTTGTTACGCAGTGGTGCAGATGGAGGGAAGGGCAGCAGTACAGGGATGCAGGCTTGAAAGGACACTGATTCTCCCTGTGCCAAGTGTGCCAAATATTGGGGTGAACTGAGTTTGTATCCAGCAAGTGTAGCACTACCCAGGGCACAGTGAACACTTCTATGCTATACTTGGAAACGAATAGAATCTGTTAGATGTGTTTTAAGGACTCCCTTACAGAAATCAGGGCAATTTCTTGGTGCTGAATATGTGCGTGGTGGTCAGGGCTGTGCAACAGAATCTACAGCTTGTTGCTAGGACTAGGATGGGTAGGGATACAGGTGCTACAGAGTAAGTCACTGGGAAGCAGTGCAGATTTTCTGAGAATTATCTGCTCTGTTCAATACTGGCACAACAACAGTGTGTACATTGAAGGGTTAAGGGCTGGACACACATATAGATGTGAAAGAGAGGAAAAACCCACATGCCAGTGTATTGCAATAGCAGATTGTGTGGCTGCTGGCTCTCTGCAGATGTGAGTGAAGCTTATATGGTCCCCGATTAAGAGAAGCAGCCTTTGAGCTCTGAGATAATATTCTTTTCACGGTCCTTACATGAATGAAGAGCCTTGAGGGAATAAATCCATCCGAATCCATGTGAGACTACAAGAGGAATTCATCTACTTCTGAAGCTGAAGATCTAAGCAAACCTAAAAGCCCTAGTCTTTTTAGCTCACTGCTGTATTTATTATTCTTCTGTTGGGTTTGCCTTTTAACATAAATATTATATTAAATGACTGTCCCTAATTTCTTGGGTCATGACTGGTAATAATAAGACTACAGTACAAATATGAACTTTCTAAACTCTCCCTGTGAGCTCTCCCTCTACTCTTCACCCTAGGGACAAGTCGTCTCTGACTTAGAAGTATGGTTCTCAGCAGACAGCTTATCTGTTCTATAAACAAACTGATTTCTATTCCCTTGGAAAAAAAAAACCAACAACAACAAATAAATGTACAATCTATGAAATCAATGTTCCAATCCAAATGAAAAGAAACAGCCAACATTTGGGATCCAAGTTAGTTTTCTTTATTTTTATGCCATCTTGATGATATCTCTGCAAATTATCAGCTGTTTCAAGGAAAGGCCATGCATTTTTTTTTTTTCTCCCATGAAGGAGAATGAAACAGTTAAATGTGCTGTTTGAGAATCCAGGAAAGTTGCAGTTCCTCTAAGGGCTGCATTTGTATCTATTCTAGTTGGTGGGAATATTAGAAAGGGGAAAGAACTGCATGAGTGGTAATTTTCACATTAATAAATGCCATGATTTAGTCCTCTTTTATCAAAGTCAGTACAATAATTGTTTTATCAAAGATTAAAGCAGCCACAGTCTCTTGCCCTGAAGCCCTCCCTAGACGCAAGGGCTTGGAAATCCTATTTTGATCTGGGACCTGGAACACCTCTTCACATTCTGACACCTGTTCAAGGACTACAAACTGGGATTCAGTGGAGCTCTTTGTAGGTGAGGTATGTCAGATAATCCCCAACAAGTAGTCCTTGGCTCTCCACTTTATCTGTCTGACTATCTATATCTACTGGGCTGTAGACCCCACAGTTTCTAGGAAGGCTCAGAAGTGCTGGCGTGTGAGGTGCACCCTCCCAGAACTGTTTCCATCCCCCTCACTAACTACAGTGATTTTCAGGGCCGTAGATATTCCCCTGGACAGTATTGCTCATCTATAAATTTGGCATATTATGAACATGCTGTTATAATATTGCCGTAATATTTGACCTAAAATGGAGTCTGCTCAGCTGGATGAGCTGATTTTTTCATATGGGGAACTTTCTGGTGCTTTAGGCCCACTATTATGCTGTGCTCTTGCCAGTGAAGCATAATCCTAAAAAAGTTTTTGTTTAATCATAGATAAGTCTAGGGAATATACTCTGTCTTGGTATTCAGACACATCTCTGTAAACTGAGCACTCACAGAACGTCCTAAGCTCACGTTGCATGTTTCGGAAGAATGTGTAACATTAAGTGGGGGAAGAGATTTCTGCGCTATTCTACTAAGATCCTGGTTGTTTGAATCACTTTCCAGGATATCTTGCAAAGAAAACTTCATGTCTGCAAATGTGCTGCTTAAGGACATGTTGTGGATCACAGCTTCTGCCCAGTCTGTCTTTGGAGACAACAGAAGTAAATTGTAGAGACTCTTAGGTATGAGCTAGTCTGCAGATTCCGATGCTCACAGAGACGTGTCTGAATACCAAGACAGAGTATATTCCCCCAATATATGGTCCATTAGAGAAGAAGGTGATGCTGAGTACCTGGAGACACTGCTGCACACTTTGAGCTACAAGCTGCACAGCCAGATGCCAATAAAAGCCTCTCGTACGGTGAAAACTTCTGGTGTGTAGTAAGGAACAGACATGGATAGGAGCTACTGACTGGTCAGTGAAGTCCAGGCTTACCGTCTTCTCTGTCTATCCTATCCACTACAAGATGAGTCCTTTGTAGGTACTTTTCAAAGATTCTGATTATAAATATATAATGTTGTAGACAAAAAAAAAAAGAACAGAGATGTAACGAGACATTGGATTTTCTATATGTGAAAGTTCAAGAGGAGTCAGGAGGAAAGAAAGAATGTTTCCCTGCTGAAAGAAGAGACATATTTTAATGCACATGGGTATTTTTTCCTGAAAGAGGAGGCATCAAATCTCATTTAGATTTGTTTTGAATTAAGCTGGAACAGTCTGGCCTTGAGAAAACTTGACATACGAAAAATTCCCTTCTCTATGAAACAGACCTCTCAGGGCTTGTATGCTATGGGAATGGAATAGCATTATGGATCTTAAATGCATGCCACTGTATATTTGTTACAAGACTAGAATAATAGATAGATAGATAGATAGATAGATAGATAGAAAGAAAGAAAGAAAGAAAGAAAAAGAAAGAAAGAAAGAAAGAAAGAAAGAAAGCTGACAAATTGTCTGTTACCCTCCACTTTTGATGGCACTACACCTAAGGAAATATATTCATAGAACAGAGAAACTCCTATTCACAGCTATACTTACAACTATAAATGTCCGCGATGGTGAATTTACTAGGTAGGTCATTATTCATTTTTCTTCCTGTTTCATGAAACTGTCCCCAAGCAGCAGATTTGAACAGGAGGGCCCCTCAGATGAAGTTCTTCATTGTTAGGAGTATTAATAAACAATTCTGTGAATTTTTCCTGCTGTCATCCTGAGAAGAAAGAAGTCTAAGGTGACCCATCTTACTGAATGTTAGCAGCTGGGATTTCCAAATGTCAAAGAAAAGCAAAGCTTTAGTCATTGGGAAGGTGATGTTAGGACAGTCACAAAGTTTGTTTCTTTACAAAGAGGATTAATTTTTCTTTATGACCCTGCTATATACATGTCAGATACCTCTGAGGCAGGGAGAATAAAATGTAGCTGTCAAGCTTCTTTTATCTAGCTACTGCAGAGCACCCTATACCTCAACAGCAAAAAGGGAAATCTCTGTAGGTTTAACATTTTCCTCCTTTGGAGAAAGGCTTTTTATGCTCCATTTGATGATGCAGCACCAGTACCTTTGTTTTTGTATTTTTTTTTCAAATTCAATTAGTTCTTAGCCAAAATCCAGTGATCAAAGTAATAGCTAACTGGTCCAGTAATTCTCAGGCTCTTTTACCAGCTATTTCTCTCTTTTAAAAGCATTCATGTTCTATTCAAGCTTTTTGAGTTAATGTCACTTTTTCAGGACCCCAATTTGTAATTAGTCTAAAGGATATTTCCTTTTAAGGTATCGAGGTTATTTCTGAAATGTGTGTTGCTAAATCATGTGAAGCAGAAGACAGCACAGATTTCTTCAGTTGCAGGGAGAGCTGGACAGAGCACTTTGAAGTAATTTTCCTCTTCAGTTTGGTTGCTTGCTCTTTTCTTCTAAAGTCTTTTAAAAGGGTCTGCTGCTACATCCTCTCATTTTACAATTGTTGGGTTGTTTGGTTTTTTCTAAATATGTACTGTAGCCCAATGTGGAGGAAAAAAAGCCCTGTTCTTAATCAAAAAGCATCTGCTATGGAGCATTTGGATCTTATGCTGAGGATCCATGATACACTGTGGTAGCACCCACAGAGAAAGCAAGATCCTACCGATTCATACCTATTTTATCAGGTTTGCAAACTACATCTTATTGTAAGTGTTTTAAAGCAGAACCACATACTCTGAGTTTCATGTTCTGGCCTTTTCATCCGAACAGGATACGCATGATAATCCTGGTTTTGTGGTGCACAGACTTAGCAAAGGCTTTCTTAATATAATTCAGTCCAAAAGCAGAATCCATCAAATAAGCTATAACAGTACAAATCGCGCTATTGCTTAAAATCAGTTCTCTATCAAAATGAGAAATAGATAAACTTGCCATATAAGTGGGATTTACCAAGAAATTCTTTAAGCAGAGGTTGCCAACAACTTCATCACAGCACATTGATCATGATTTCAGTTCTTCAGTAGTACAAAACATTCCTTTTCGTTTTGTTTTGTTTTCAAGTAAAGTTACTTTTACAGCTGCTGGTGAACCCTGCAAGAATTAGATGAAAGTGTTGAGTTCGATTTTCTCTATTGATTTTCCAAAGTTTGGGGGGCAATGACCGAGCGTTTCTGTGACATTCTCTTGTCACATAAACAAAATCCCGTGAAATCGATTGATGTTGTGCATAACAAGGAAGAAAGTCATACACACAACTTGGCAGGATTATTCCTTCTAGGATACAAGCTCAGGCTTGCCTGGGAGTGTTGCCATGCGGTGGGACATAGCAGTCTGTGCAGAAAAACTGTAGGAAGGCTCCCAGGTCTGCTGTGCCCTGTGTCACCAGTTAATGTGGCCTCACAAGGCTTTGGGGCACACTTTGGCAGCACCAAGCCCAGCCATCTCATGGGCAGCTGCCCTCTTCGCTGGTACAGGCAGATTGCCAGCCCTGTTACAGCTTTGAAGATGATCCAATGTTGAACAGAGGTTTGGACAAGATGCCCTCTGGGAGTCCCTCCCAACCCCCGCTTTTCTGCAGTTGTAGAAGTTGACTCTTTTCATGTTCTCAGACTCACTGTCTGGAAAACCAAACTATTGGTATGGACATACTGATAGGGCCTATGCGATAGTCTAGAAGTGGGGTTTTTTTTCAATAGTTGGCTATTTTTCCAAATAGCTGTGAGAAAGAATGGACTTGATGATCTTGAAGGTCTTTTCCAA
>NW_009703830.1:0-6621 GCF_000703405.1 Apaloderma vittatum | reverse complement strand
TCCTGCGGACCGGAGACCTTTTAAAACCGGCCTCATGGCTTATAGTAACGTAAGTGAGCAAATCGGAAGCAGATATATGAAGGGGGAGGGGGTAGTAGATCATTGCTTTAGCAAGGAAGGACAAAATAGATTTCGTCAAGAGTATTTTAGACTCGGAACAGGAAGCGCCGGTGCTGAAACTTGAAGCATAACCAGAACTTTGACCCTTGCTTATCTGTACTGTGATTTCATTTTTTTTCCCCAACTCTATCAGCATGCTCTTGTGCAAATACAACAGCTTGTGTTGCTTACGGTCTTGGAATCTAATGTAGTCAGTGGGTTTTATTTTTATCTGTGCAAATCCACCCAAATTACTGCAAAGATTTTTACCTTGTGAGCGGACACTAAGGTCCATCTGCAGCTGCTTCCGGAAGGTTAGAAACAGAAACAGGTAACTGGAAACTTAGCTACACCCATATATGCAGATAAGCTATCGTGATTTCTTCTTTAAGCATGGTATGTATTTGTATGTTCTATGTTTTGATCCGCCATGTGTATTTCACGTATAACAATGTAGTAAAAAAACCACTAGTGCGAACCATATCTGATTACGTTAGTAAAATAGGTAGTGTTATAGAAATAAGTAATTGATAAGTTTTGGGGGTTTTTTATTTGATTAATAACATGACAGTGATACCAAATCAATTTAAATACTGTGTGCCACTATAATGGGAGGCTGCTGACTCTTGAATTAGTAGCTGTCAACTTTTTTACGGACTTTTGTAGATATATTCCATAGAGGTTTTTTAAAGAAAGATCAAGGCAATTAGAGTGTTTGCTTTTCAAAGTCTTGATATGGTTCTAGATGTGTAAGTTAAAACTAAGAGGAAATGAGCACTTTCATAATACTGAAATATTCTTTAAATATATCTGATTTCTCTCATTGCAGAGTTCTTGGAAAGAGGGATTACCTGTAAGCTTTTAGGACTATATAGTATCAGGTTTAATGTCAGCATTACCACTTTACCTCTGCTGTGGTGTAGTATGGATTACAGCTGAATTACTTGCTGTGCGCATGGATTACAACCTTCCTCTCCTTGTACTAATGAACGTAAAGTTCTGTATCTCAATTACATTTTTTTAAATGATTATAGCAATGAAATCTACATGACACTAGAAAACTTTATTTATCAGAGTTTTCAGGGGGAAAAAATAAAACCTGCATGATTACCTGAAACCAGTGTTATCTGATGGAGGTGGTATATTTTGAAATCTGTGAAATACTGTGGCTGTGGAATGAACTCTGATTTCTGTAAAACTAGAAATGTCTTGAGGTATCTGACCAATATTGCTTTTTATTTAATTAAAATACAGAACCAGCACAGAACAATTGTGACAGCCATGTGGCAAGGTTTGACGGGTAATTATGAAGAGGACGACAAAATTCGTACAAAAGTAGCCGTATCATATTGGATAATTTTGCAGGGCAGCATGTAAGATTTGTGACTGGTAAACTGGCATAAAGTTATTTAAAAGAGAGAGGTCCCTGATACAGGATGACCCAAGACTGCTTGTGCAAGCAGGTTTAGCAGACCTCTTTCAATATATTGATCTACAAGGCTGTACCTGGGAACACCCATACATGCGGTGCTTGCAGGACAAGAGCAGCCTATTCTAGGAAGCAGTTGCTGAAAGACTCAAGGTTATGTTATATAGTGTACCCAGACTCTGTTCTTGCACTGTAACACGGCTGGGTGTTAATGCTTGCTTGAGGCCAAAGGTGAGCCAGGAATGTTTTGAAAGGAAGAGCAGAAATAGGAGTTGCATCTCTGTATGACTGCAGCCGTAATATGCAAGGCCCAATGCCAGCTGCCACGGTTCACTCTGAGGCCTTCAGGCCATAAAATTTCACTGTCCTTTTTTAAGTGCCACCTCTGAAGTTCTCTGAAAGTGTTTCACAGTCGGTTGCTAATCAAGTTCCTGGCTAGAATTGGTATCTTGGGGTGGGGGGAGCAGTTATGGACTGGAAAGTTTATGTAAGTGCGATTGGGTGTACGTGCTTGACGGATGTGCAGCTGATTTACCTGGAAGTTGCAGGCTGAAATTTTCTGTGACAGTAGTCCCCAGGAAGGGGAAATACCGTGAGTGTCTTTCCTCAAACCTTAGAGCAATTGAGACTTTCAGTAGGGCAGTGAGGTAGTGCAGTAGATTTGCATTTATGGTCTTTCCTAGTTTGATGAGGCGTAGGAGGGGAGTGTTGACCTAAGCTTGTTACAGTAAATAAGAGATGAAAGGTTTTAAACCATCTGTTGATGTGAATTGTTGGATGTTTAACAGTATTTTGCTCCCAGTTGTTTGCTGTAGTTGAGTCCTTTCCCTTCTAGTGCTTTTGCTGCTGTCCTCATTAGTGTGTATTCCAAGATAAAGTTTATACACAAAACCTGCAAACCCTACAGAAGTTACATTTCCCATTTTTGTTTGCTGAATGTTACATCTTCCAAAACATGTTAGTCCCTAATACCGAGAATAAACTTACAGCAAAGAAGGACAATATACCTTCCGTGGCTTCCTTTTAGGCAGTAGGCATCTAGGGATCTAGTAGGCATTAGGGATCTGAAATGTAAGGAAAAATAATAAACACTGAAACTGCCAGAGTTCTCTGGTAAGTAATATCTATCATGGTGACTTTGGGTTTTGAAGTACTGGTTTTCTTGAATTGCTTGTTTTTCAGGTCTTAAGCAACCTGGAACGCCAAGGCATTTGGGACTAGGGAGAAGGAAAGCAGGGCTAGTAAGGTTGTACGTTTAGGACTTGCAGATGTACAGTGATGTTCTGGTGTGATAGGTAACCCTCTTCTACCTTGCGCTCTGCAACTCTCTGTTTCTTGATATCACTTGATAATATTTGAGCAGCTTGTGATTTTCAATGTAAACAAATCTTTCTCTCAGCATTTAGATACAGTTGGCAAATCCCAGGGGTGATATCTCGGGCATGGTTAGTTTTGGTTCACTTGTTAGCCATTGCTGGTTAAATCTGCTGTACTGTCTAGCTACCAATTGGCAAACTCAGCAAAAAGCTTTAAAAAAGACTTGCTCTGTGATCCATTTGCCAAATACAGAGTTTAGTTCCTCCTCTGTAATCAAGCTGGAGTCAGCTGATTATAGCTGAGATTTTTCATGCCAGTATCCTGCTTGTTGTCCTTTCCCTGCCTCTTTGGTCAAGTGACTCCCATTGCTAGAAAAAAAATAAACTGAATCTCAGACTCCTCCAATTTAGACAGATCTCTTGTTATCTCTAAACAGTAGGGTTTCTTTCAACTATAGCAGTATCAATTTGATGAGGAGGGACAACTTCCAGAAGAGTCTGAAGAGCATAGAACATCTTCTGGAGTTTGCTGTCTCCTGACAAATGGAGAAAGGTTGCAGCCCTTCAGCATGAACATAGATAATCTGATTCAGAGGAAGCAATTGGCAGGTGGGAAATATAATGTTGGATTTTCTCCATTTCCTTCCCTGTCTACTTTTTTATTTCACTGCCAATTACGCTTTTGGCACTGTGGCCAGGAAAGCAGCTTCAGGCTGGATTGGTGTTGTCTGTTGGTGTGTTTTCCTTACAGTTGGGAAGGCTCTTGTGGTTTAAGTTTTCCCTTTTTCGGAATATCTGGTTTAAGTGACTTAACTGTAAATCATAATCTTAAGGGATACCACAGTTTGGTTCCTCTGCGTGGAGGCCATCCCAGCTGTATTTGGGTTTGTTAACGTTTGCCTCGGTCCTGCACAGTTGCAAGTGTCTTGTGCTTGCCTGGGCCCAGCTACTCGGCATCCGGGCGGAGGGAGGACGCAGCCCTTCAGGAATGCACACAGCCAGGTTGGGTTTGACACTCTGCCTAAGTTACCAAAACTTCTTGGGACCAAGAGCACAGGGGTAACGCTGTGAAGTGGTGGCTTAGTCTGGATTCTCTGCCGTTTTCCCCAGTGCTCTGGCTTTCGAAAATGCCATACAGAGACAACCGAAATGCCTCACTTCAGAGAAAAATATAGGACTTCAGTCTTATGCTGAGAGAATGTTGTTGCATAATTTCTGGACCCACGCCGTCCCTAGGAGCATAGGAACATTTGCACCGAGCTGCACCTAGGCTAATGAGCCCAGCTGGAGCTGATTTGTTTCTGCATCTCTGGCACAGATAATCTGACCATGGATAATTGAGTGTTGACTCTATAAATAACCCCCTTTGAAATCCTTGTCTTAAAATTGTTTTCTCTTCTTCCTGTTAGCTTCCAAGCTTACTCCACTTGTAATCATTTCTTGGCTGACCAAAGACTACTTTCATCTCTTGACAAAGAGATGTGCTATTCATTCTTCCCAGATGAAGTGCCTTGTAACACCAACCTTGGATGAAGCCAGGTTCTAGCACTATAAAAAGCCAGCTAAGCCCTGGTAGGAAGTAGTAATCATGAAATGTTTTACCTGTGCTCCAACTGACCCAAGTGGTTTAAATAAAAAATGACTGATACATGTTAAATATTTGATACCTTGGAAAGATCTTCATTGTGTGCTTGTTCTCAGAGATGTCCTGTTGCACATCTCGTAGCTAAATGTTTTCAGGTTAAAACTGATTCCTTAATGTGGACTTGCTTGCAAGTTGGACTTCTGATGATCTATCTTTGCTTATTGTCCATGTTAAAACTTGAAAGAATTGTTCTGAGTTGAGCAATGCCTTGTTTTAGTGAGAAGTGATTTTTCTTTTCCCCAATGAGCTTATGCAAGTAATTATAGAAAGTAATTAGAGTGCCTCATAGGAGAAGTGCCCTATGTCTGTAGCATTTACTTTTTACTAGAAGTTTTTCTAAAATATAGTCTGTGCATGCTTCTGAGAAGATGCATAGGAAATTGGGACCACCTGCACTGGACAACTTGTTCAAGATGCTGGAACTGGTACCATGCACTAAAAAGCTGAATCGCACAGCTGTGCTACGTTGTGGAGTTCAGGCACCTTGGTAGGTAGTTGCAATGGAAATCATCTGTCTCCTTCCCCTGGGCCATTCCTGCCCCATTAGTGTGTGACAGAAGAAACATGGGTGGGTGACTAAACTTGGAATGCCTTAAATTCAGGTCTGCACTCAAATTGCTGTGTGGCCTTCACAAATAACCTTTCTTTACACAGCATATGAAACACTGACTACGCTTCAACATACTCTAGAGTCTCAACTTGTTGCTGATTATGTAGTAGCTTGAAAAAACTGACTAAAGCCTGTCTGAAACAAATGTTTCATATAGGCAGAACAGACATTTAAAATTGTAGATGTACAACACTCTCTCCTATTCAGGGCAACGACAGGAAAGCTGTCAGTGTTATAAACAGGTAAGTAGTTTATCCAACACAAGTAATTTGTAATACGTGACGTTCATTGCAGTGAAAAATGGTTAAGAGGTGCATTCAGAGGCAGAATAAGTAGTTGTCACTTGAACTCTCACAGGTTTGTTTGTATCTCATTCATGTGCAGTTAGATCTGAGTTTCTTTAGTTAGCACAATTAGAAGTCATAAATGATGCAAGTTAAAGTAACAGTTGTCTTTTTAGTTCTTAAATTGCACGTAAATATAGAAGTCAAGAGATATTTTAGGGAGAGGAGCAGGTAAAAAATGCCCCACAAACCCACTTTTTTATTTGAATATGTCTTTCAGTGTTGTCTGCTCAGTTCTGATCCGTGGAAGCTTGAAAGTTTGGTTTCTTGTTTGTAAGAGCTATTGTTTATAGCGAGGGAACCATAAGCAAATGACCTCTTCAGGAATTATTTTGCACATTCACTTTGGATGCTGTGTATTAGGTGTTATCACTCGTGAGTATTTCTGCAACATTCTAAATAATAGATTTTATTATCTATGACAAATAACGTGCCTGAAAGATGAGTGAGCTGATTTATCTAAAATGTCTGGAATGAGGAAATATTCTGTACTGCCAGTCATGCTGCTCTTGTAGCAGGGTTTGATAAAGCAAATTTAAACTGAAATATAAGCTCATTCAGTTTTCAGAACAGTGTCCTCACCTGGGCCCATTCATTTGGTTGCCTGCATTTTCAGAATATATCAGAATATTCCAAGGGGATTAATTTCAAGCCTGAATATATTCATGAGGTATCACAAACACAGAAAAGCAAGTGAAAAAATTCATATGTAAATTTTAACTTGAGTTTCCTAAAATATGATAATTATTATAGTAATGATAATAGTAGTAGTAGTAGTAATAATAGTAATAGCAGTAAGGCTTATGGGATTATACCAATTTGTCTATGAATTTCTAAGTCTTTGCCAATTGGGCTTGAAAAATATGAAGATTCAGCAATCTTGGGAAAATCAGCAACTGTGAAGGGACACCTTAATTAATGTGCCCCCAGAAAACAGTATTTCATGTGGCAATAGCACGCTTGTGCTGACAGCTGTCACACACGTACCTATAGACCAGGCAGCTTCTCTGTCTTTTGTGCAGAGCAGCGAAGGACTGTGGGTGTGGGGTGAAGCAGTGAGGGTGCTGGGGGACGAAGAAGCTCAGGGTAACAGAGATGAAGCAAATTTATGCTTAGTGGATAAGGGAAAGGCTGTTGTTGTAGTTTGCCTGAACTTCAGTAAGGCCTTTGACACCCTC
>NW_009703829.1:0-16648 GCF_000703405.1 Apaloderma vittatum | reverse complement strand
TGGGTTTTAGCTCAAACCCAGGACACAGAAACATGAAGAAAGTGGTAAATAAATGTTTTAAAAACGAAGAAACCTCCACAGCAAAACTATTTGAAAAATCACATAAATTATCTGGAAAAGAACGAGAGGAATTGGATTTTTTTTTTGTTTTTAATAGAAAGAACTATTTATCCATGAATCTGACTGAGAATTTACTCTTGTTATCTCATTGGAAAGTTAATCCTTTCTTCTTGATATAACAATGAATTTTTTTGCAAATAGCTGTATACACAGAAATGTATATTTTGTCATGAAGAAGGAAAAATATACCAGAGGATCTTAATTTTCAGACAAAACCTACTACTGGCAGGAAAAAAAAAAAAGAGGTAGCCCTATGTCTCCCTTCCTCTTTTATTTTGAAGTTTCAATGAATAAAGTGTACTTTAAAATTATATCAGGTTGTTCCAACAGCACTACACTTCTGCTGTAAGAAACAGTTAAAACTGCAGCATCTGCTCAATAACTTACTTTTCCAGTATGGACCAATGCTCAGGAGATTTTTACACAGATCTAAATGCTTTTTGTCCTTGTAGGACATTTTCTATGAGCAGAGTCTGATAAGTTTCTGAGTATTTCAAGAGGAAAATATGATTTTATGTGTACAGAGATGGACAGTAATAGTTCATTAAATCACAGTTTAGTTATACAAGGATCATTTCCTTTTTTGAAGGAAAGTCCTTAATTCTGAAGAAGTCTGATTCAGTATAAGTCCCAGAAACCTCTCTAAAGGGGAGAATATTTCTGAATGTTCATGTTTTTGAAACTACTGTTGTATACTTATCTTTGTTCTTGTAATGAAAGAGGAATTCATTCAGCACTCCTTATTCAGTCTCTCAATTTCTGTGGTGAGTCACAGCTAAAAATATTAAAGAGGATCTTTATGAGAAAAGGGTAGTATTGGGAGTATTAGAGATATCCACCATGAATTCAGAATGAATTACAATAAATAGAATTTATATTAGATTCCATTCAGTCACTAAGGATTCTCATTAAAAGATGAATGACTAAGCATCTCATGAAATCAGTGAAAATTTATATTCTCATGTGAAATTTACCCTGCACATTGTCCTCAGTAAAAAATAAAATTTAATTTAAATTAAATTTACAAAATTATTTACATGACTTATGCCATTACATAAGCATATCACCATATAATCGTCAACATATACTTAAAAACTTTTATTTTTGTGGTTCAAAAGTACCATCAAGGATGGTTTAAATTTTTCATTGCTCTCTTTATCCAGAATAGCCTCATGCACCTGCACCAAAAAACTCACAGATTTGAAAGTAGTAAAACTTAATTTGAGCCTGTATCCTGATGAGTCAGCACTATCCCATGTTTCAATTATCTAATACTATAGTCTTTTTTTTTTTTACTCTAAGGTATCTTTTATCACTACTATATGATGACATTCCCACTAAACAATGTGCATTTATCTATTTACCTTTTCCTAGTCTCATGAAATTCTGATTAAGTTTTGATGAATTTTTAGTAAAAATATCTCTTACTCTTGTCCTTGGAGGAACACTGTTAACAAACTATAGTAATTTGGACACTGAAGTGTCAGCCTCATCCAACATCCATTTTAACAGTCTATTGTGTATAGGGTATACTATGAGCAAATTTTTTTGAGCATTTCATTTTTACCAGTTGTCATTCTGCCTCCTTCACTATAAGAAAGACAGCCCAAGACATATATTCAGAAAACTAATTGTATAGAAGAGTAAAAAAAAATTTAATTATTAAGCTTTAGTGTGCCTGAATTCAAATAGATATATCCAATTTGTTATTACTCCTATTGTTATTACACCAAATAGTATAACAAATTTGCAAGTAAAAGATTCAGAATTCGGTAATCACTAAAACCAAGATTAATTGCATGAGCTTGTTTCACCTTTTCTTCCCTTTACTTTTTCATCTTCCATTCTCCTCTCCCTTTTCTCAGCACCATCATCTCCTTAGTCTCTCCACTTTCTACTCCTTCCTTTGCTAAGTTGACTGAGAACTAACAAGCAGAGGACATTGCTGCTTTGTGTCTCAGTTTGTGTATCTCTGGTGGTACTACCTCACATACAACAGGTGGACAACTCCAAGATATTAAGCAAATGTACACTTAGAAAATGCATCAAACAAGCAAGTTTTTACTATCTTACATGAGAACAGGTATTTCCTAGGTTTAAAATGTACCAACACCTGGAATGGACTTGTGTGAGAACAAGAGCAAGCATATATGGTGGTGTCATGATCAGTGCCAAGAGCTTCCTCCAAATAGCAAAGGAAGTGAAGCTTTTGCATAATTAGAAAACAGGAAGTGGTGAAAAGACTGTTCTTAGAAGAAGTATTGGAGCATTAATTGTGAGACATTAGTCTCAAAAATAATGTCCACATCCATTCAACTAATATCTTTTTTCCTATATCCAGTAAAACTATAATCACAAAGCTAGTTCTACTCAATTTCAGCTAAAGGAAGATGAGGATTATTTAAATATTTTTAATAAAGCCAGTCAGATGAAAAAAATATGGGTATGGTTAGTATTTACTAGCTATAATTTATCAATTATGCATATGGTTTCCCCATTCACTATAGGCATGCATACAATTATTTCTCTCTAGAGGTACACATATGGGGCAATATGAGAGATTGCAGTTTTCTCAGTGTGTTTTCTGCAAATAGATTATTTTTAGCAAATAGGAAGAACAGAAATGCTCCCTGGTGTTTCTGGTTGTACTGAAAGGATGAAGATCCTTTTTTCAGGTCTTCAGGTCTGCAGCACATCCATCGAAAGATGTAGTTTCAGATAACCCCTTCCAGCTGCGTTTTTTATTCATCAAAGATTCCCATCTGATTCTTGCATTTATGGGGCCTGAGACATATGCTGGTCTAGTCTCTGGCTGCCTAGGTGAGCTGAATGTGCAAGTCTGTTATGTTGTCTACTGCCAATCTAGGTGTCATCTTGAGGCTTTTCAGAGCTCCTTGAGGAGTCATCACTGAGAAGAGCCCACACAGACAAGGGGATTGCACTTGTCATAGTGGTGTTTGTTACACCTGAAGGGTGGGGAGAAGAGTGAGATACACACTTGTTCTTTCCATCCACATACTTTAGTAGAATGGATCGTACTAGGGAGACCACATTCCTTGCTAGCAGACAGAGAGCGTTGCTACTGCAGCCACAGCTTTTACTTGTAACAGTCCACAGAAGTCTAGACCCAGACTTCTGTGTAACTTCTCTGGGATACAAATGTGGTGGGAATTTCTGAATTCAGTAACACTTCAAAAACATGAAGATAGCTGGTAATGCGTAACTGGAGTCCACTGAGAAACATTTGACTGCTTTTGCTTGATTAAGCAAAACCAGAAATGTCTTGAGGGTCCCGTTATACTGATATCCATCAGATGTTAAAGAAATTAGATCAGAAGGGAAGAGGGTGGTAACACTAGCATTCAGTGTGTTGCCAGTCGATCCAGATTCACAACAGCTGCAAGCTAAATGTTATTCACACCGTTCAGGCCTTGAAGCACATTTCAGATATGTCAAGTTTTCCAGTCCTTAAAAGTCAGTTCTTCTGCCATTTAGTTCCTGATTTACGCTGGAGACAGTTTGACTCATCACTAAATTATCCTCTGACTGTAATACTGAGATAATAATAAATAACTGCCTTTATAACTATTAATGCCATTACATATTGTATTATTTCTCTTTCTCAAATATATATATTTTGCTGTTAAAAACATAAATCAATGTAAAAAATATATACGGATGTCAGACGTATACTTTACTTACGGACAGCTCTATGGATCTTGTAAATTAGTACAATTTTGATTAAATTATATGAGAACTTAGTCCTCTTTCACCAGACAGAATACAGTTTTGGATCTGGGACATCCATCTGGATTAATGTTAAATTCCCCTGATACCATAATTTTTAATCATTTACTTCTAATATGAAGCAGTTTCACTTCCTCATGCTTCTGCAACTGTGTTGAAATTTCATTATACACTTGAATAAATTGTATGCTAAAGGAAACATGGTCTGGCAGAAGGCTTATTTGATCTATTGGCATTTTAGAATCTTGCAATAGCTTATAGCTTAATATTATTTTGTATATCCACTTGAACATGTGAATTTCGCACAAATGTATTTATTCTGCATTTTCCACTGACAGGATTTTTACAATGCATTTGCAGGTAATTGACCATCTTTTAAAAAATCTGAAACATCTATCTTGGTAATGAGGCGATTTCAATCTAAAAGAACTATAAAAGCTAATTTAAAAGAAGGTAATGCACAACAGAAGACACTTATGATGATCATCTTGAAATTTACAGAATCACAGAATCGCAGAATTATTGAGCCTGGAAAAGACCTCTGAGATCATCAAGTCCAGCCTGTGAGACAATAGTATCGCAACGGCCAGACCATGGCACTAAGTGCCACATCCAGCCTCTCCTTAAACACCTCCAGGGACGGTGACTCCACCACTTCCCTGGGCAGTGCATCCCAGTGCCTGACCACCCTCTCCGTGAGGAAGTGTTGCATTGTTCATTTTATATAACCTAAATGATATAATTTATTTTCTTTTTCCAACACTTCTGTATATTGCAACTTTGCTTGTTTTTCATGAAGACTTAATTGGTTTGGACTAGTCAATCTCAAGAGGTCCTTTTCAACCTCAGCAATATGACTCAGATTTTTCTCTATATATTGCTAGACTTTTAATGTTTTCTCAACATTAGTTCAATGATTTCTACTGAATGTACCTTTGAAATTGAACCACGAAAAGAAGAAATATATAACAGCAGCTATAAAATATCTTGGAGGCATAAAATTGCAGGATTTAAAAAATGATTCATAGTCTTTTTAGACATGACATTGTCTACGGTTAAAACCAGCGTATTGTGTAGCTGTCCTGTATTGTATCCTGACAAAAATCAAAATTACTTAGACAACAGACTAATAGATAAACTACTTGTTTGGTTGGTTGTTTTTTTTCAGCTGTATACGTGTATCTCTGAAGTATAGAATGCTGGTAATTGAATTTGTTTCCCCTTTCCAAATTTTCATATCTAAGCTGTGAACATCTAAGCTACAATTAAGGGTTTCCTATAGGGAGTAATATGAAGCAGCTATATTTATACACACCGTAGATGGTACAGCTGAGTTCTATGACTTCCAAAAATCACTGATCAAATGAGAATAATACTTTAAAACTGTGTACAATTTTAAAAGGAATGAAAGATCTAAATATATGATATACTAGTCACAGATGTTAACAGCTAATTCATTTAACTTATTTTTATCAGAATTGTTCATCAAAGAGGATGTCCCATGGAAAACAACTTAATTTATTTTGAAAAAGAAAAAACAAATCAAAATAATAAGAAACAAAAAGACTATGACCCTTCTATCTCTTTTTACATATCCTTCAAATTTCAGAGGCTGAACTCTTCTGGCTGTTTACCTTTCCATGCAACATACATCTGTTTCAATGAACAAATTACACCCCATTTTCTATTTACTTCACTAATGACACAATCTGATTCATGCAGTCTCGCTTTTTTTCTGTCTGTATTAGACACCGACAGAGTGTCTACTAGTATCATGTGCTTGATTTAATTTCCCAAATATAAGTGCTTCACACCCTTACCTAGCCATTCTGGTTCTTAGATGCTGCTCCAAAGAGCAGAGATTTTCTGCAGGTCTTGTGTTTCAGCTGTCAGCCCCAGGTTGCCTCAGGCTGCCCAGAGCATCTGAGAGAGAGTCAAAAACCTGCGTTTAGGCAGTGAATTGTTCCCTGGATTCAGTGTACAAAAGTAAAGCATCTTTCCATCAATGATATTTCTTCATTCTTTTTTGTCATGTCACTGCAGTTATTTATAGTCTTCAGAAACCCAGTTCTCGGTTAGACCAAATTTGAGAAAAAGATAGTTCAGTGGAGATGTGAAGCCCTGGAAAAATTATTCTATTATGAAATGTACTAATACAGACTAATTTTAGAATTCCATAGATGTACATAACTCTCCTCACCTGTAGACTTGTAAAAATACACTGTGAATCCTCAGTGTAGAGGAACCTCAGGGCATGTGGGAGAACATGCACCAGCAGCATCTCCTTCAAACATGACCAGTGTGAGTCTGGGGCTTGAGGGCTTGAGGTTTGAGACATACCAGAGAGTATATCTCTTCTGAAGTGTAAATGTAGATTGTAAGCTTAGAAATACATAAATAAATAATCTAATATTCTTTCATATCTTCAGCTCTTACAGGTTTGTTTATTTTTTTTCAAACAGCCCAGAAACCATGATGCTGATTGTAACTTAACAAGTGAAATTTCACAGAAATGCCCTGTAAACCTGCTTAGGATTGATAAGCAATGTGCTTCAAATAAGCTGTGCTGTGGGCTGGTGTGTACAAGCACAAAAATGCAGAGAGAATTTGTATATTTTCTAAAGAATATCAGGCAATTTAAAAAAAAAAAACAAACAAGTTAGTCTTGTGATCTTCATACTGCCTGTCTTTGAATCATGTGTATAATAGATTTCTATATGAAAGAAAGGAACTATTTGTTCCACAAAAGGGATTTTTGGGAAAGAGACTAACCTCACTGGGAATTACAAGAGAAGAGAAAGAACCAGGTTTAAGGGAATAGAAATTATTGATAAGAGAGAAATTTGGACAATAATAGTGAAATAGTAGTGTCTTCCTTAAGTGGTATCATTAGAATAGATGCAGAAGTTTTGAATTCCCTTTCATAATGAAGTAAATTTACTAAAGAAGTGGGGGAGAAAACATGAAGAGAAATAAAAAAACCCCATGAAAATAGTAACATCGGTCTAAATAACTTGTCAAGCTGATCAATTTTAATCCTTAAAAATACTTTTTTTTATATTTAAGTACAACTTATACCACCCAAAGTACAATGTTTAAATCCATGTAATTTTTGTATTATTATCTATTTCTAAAAGTGCAATTATAGGTCACGTTATTCTATCTCCTGGCCAACTCTCTTTACTATCAAGTTGGCAGGACATCTTATAGTTGAGGCATGAGACTAAAAATTGATAAATGGAGGAGGGGTTTTCCCTTTGGCAAAATCTTTCTCTGTGGCTTTACTCAAACTAACTGTTTGCAGAGTGGTTTGGGCCCAGATGTGGAAAAATTGTAAGTGTACATCCTGGGACTCAAACAAAGCAAGCTAAGCAAAGACAAGAAACAGAAGACAAATTTTCTTTACTTACAGTGCAACCATGTAGAGGACACCATGGTTCTTCACTAGCTGACCTGATGTCACCAGCACCTTGCTGTAGCAGGCAGCCTCACTAGCGCAAGTTGCCATGACTCAATGATCTCTTCACCTATGTCCATGGTTTGAGTTTAATCTCCTCAGTCACTATAGAAAGTAGGGATAACTACAGAAATGTTTCGACTACGAAATCACACAGTGTATAAAAGAAAAATGGTGCAGTTTTCCGATCCTAATTTGTGTCACAGGTAGACAGCAATTTCAGTTTACTTCTGCAAGTGATTTGAAAAGTAAAATAATGTTTTTAATAAGGTAAGAATTATGAAAGCAATATACGTATTAATAAGCAAACTAAGAAGAACTGTGCAACTGATAAAATAGGAAAGCATTTCATTTTGCCAACAAAGAACAGTTGATTTGTACTACTAATTTACATATGTGTTACTACATTTGAAATATCTGAATAAGTACTGTTATTTTCTACTTATATTTCCATTTTCTTTGGGAGTTAGGTTTTCAGTCTTTGAAAGCATCTAGTTTTATAGTTTTCTACTTTGTAATCTCAAATGTTATAAATGAGAGTTTCCTACTCAGATCTAGTCTCAATATAAATTTAGAATAATGTAAGACTTTTTTGAGTGTGCACATTCGAAAGCACACAAAATGATTCACTCTTTCCTTTGTCAGTTGGATAATTTGTCTTCACTAAGAAGATAAGGTCAAGTATGAAGTAATCCACTAACTATTACATACTGACCAGAAAGATTTTGGGGTTTTTTAAACTCAGTATTTTATAGTACTAGGTTGTAAATCACAGGAACAATAAACAGTGGAAGTAACATTGCCCTTTAATTGGGGGGTAAATCACTCTAATTATTAAATCTGAATCAGACAGTGGATGAATGGCATTATTATCCATTGCTCCAAGTGAGCAACTTTAAACATGAAGATTGCACAGAGGTTTGGAAGGGTTGGTTGGGGGAAACTAGTATTCAATGAGACAAAGCGCACACTGTTAGGTCCAGCTGACATAATTTGTTCTCTCAAATAATCATGAAATTGTTACCTCTTTGACTGGAGAAAAGAGCAATTTGTGATTATTTAGTAAGACATTCTCCTACTGTTCTGCTCCAAAAGACTAACAATATTTCTTAGATTTATAAGAATTACAGAATGTCCATAGATTGTGTTGATTACCAAACAATAGATTAAATCATGCCTATCACAATGCTTGTTGTTGCCACATTGGTGCATTGATTAATGGTATCTGGCAACTCTCTGAATGGCCATTTGCCATTCATTCACAGATGCCCTCTGGAGCATAATATGAGAGCGACCTGTTGGGAAGATTTTTTCCATTTGTTCTTTGTTTCTAGGGCGGTTACAGAGAAACACTGGGAGTGGGTGAAGTCAAGACTTTGAGTTAGAGGTTTCTTAGTGCATATAAATTGAGAAAAGGATGAAATTAAGGAAAAATAGGTTGCAATCAAGAAATTACAATGTTATAGTTTAAATCGTGCTGTTAGACAACTCAGTTGTTTCACAGTAGTGTAAAAATCATATGAATAAAAATAATTGGGCCATTGATGATTTTTTTTTGAGGCAGACATATAAATTTCTGATGGAAAACTGTTCACAACACTTTTACTGTCCTTTTTCAATCTTTCATTGAGGATGTTAGAGGTCTAAGAGAAAGATTACATCAGTTCACGTCACAGCTTAGAGTCATGGGGAGAAATATTTTTTGCCATTCCCCCAATTCCTCTTATCAGTAAGGTTGGCCATTTTTCAGACATGGTCTTGGTGGAATGTTGACATTTTCTTTGCCCTTAGTTCTCTGCCTTAATGAGTAGTGAAGGAGGGAGCAGAGACAACCCCAAGTGTTTTTGCTCAGATTAGCACTTTGAGTAGGTTTTCCTCCTACGCTGCATGTTCTTACAGAGAGTTTGGATAAACTCTTGTGAGCAGAGAACAATTGATTTAACAGTGTATCAGATTTAAAAGGAAAAATGATATATCTTGATCTAAATAGGTAAATATAAATATATAACTAATTCCTTTTGTCTCGGAAATGAGACAGACCTAATTTTTTATTTACATATTTTTTTCAAGCTTCATGCAAGTTCCCGTCTTCAATCAGAAAATTACACTTTAGCTGAGATCTGAGATCAAACATCACTTACTTGTTGTGCCGCTGGTGTAGTCATATCATGCAAGATTCCCATTCTTGTGACCTGGGTTCGATTCCTGGGCGGCACATCAGATGTATATGAAATGGAATACTTTGTTGGCCAGATTTGGGTAACCTGTCCAGCATCTTCCTCTCTGGAGGTGTGACTTTTTATTTCCCTGTGACCCTTTTACTTCCTGGTACCTCCAGTATGTTACACAAGATTTATTAGTGATCTTGATCACTATAGGAACAAGTATAAGAGCTTTTCTGCATACCAGTCCCTGGTAGTAGCTATATACATCAGGCATTGTCACTTCTAGTAGCATATGTTGTTAAGTATGGTCTCTTAGACAAGACTTATCTGAACAGTGAAATCACTGAAAATAATTGGCCCTTTTTAGCTCAAACCAGGATATTTTTGTTCAGCTGACCTCCAAATGACATTTCATACACTCTCAGGTTCTTCAAGGAACTGAGATAAACACCCAAGCCATCTGGAACCACAATTCCTTAGAAACTATCAAATGCTGAAAAATCTTGTTGTCGTATGGGCACCTTGAAAGATGAGAAAGGAGGATTATTTAATGACATTATTTCTTCATATCCTCTGTAATTCTTCTTGCACTTCCATTTTTATTTTGTTGCCGGTTACATTGTTATTCCATCAATTTAGTACCGCCATCAGTAGAGATTTTGCTTATTAATTCTTACTTCTGTACTTCCCTGGCCTGGTTATTACTCTTCCAAGGCATGCTTAAGACAACATAAATCTAACAATTAGGGTTACCCAACTCAGATTTGAAACTGAGATGTAACGCTTACTCCAGGTCTTCAGTGTTTAAGCATACTGAAGGGTTGCTTTTCAGTAAATTACTGAAAGTTAATTACCTCAGTTATTTAAACTAGTTACTTACTGGAAGAAGTAACAGAATCACTTTTATCCCTCAACCTCAAACTTCTGTTCAGCTTTCCTGGTGGTGCTTCCTCAGATGGCATCCACATTTGTTTTTCTCTGTCTTAACTTAAGGTGTTTCTTATTCTTAATGATATTCTAGTAAGATGATTAAAAAAATAAAAAACTGAACAGATGACCCTGCAGATTTTTAATTATAACTAACGTATAGTTATGTAAAATACTGAGAGGAGCAATGAATGTAAGTGGATACTGCTGAAGGCATTGCCACTGACATTTGGAAAGACTGAACAATCATTCAGTTGCACCCTGCTTGAAGGCTTACATGTAAAATGGGTACAGATACAACATGTAAAAATTGCCTGCTGTGCTAAGAAAGAATTGAAAAACTAATCTTAAAAAACTTTCAAGATACCTGGAACAATAAACATATGTATGTCCATGTTTATTTTCACGCATGTACTTCTTCAGGAAGAAAGTAGCTACACAGGAGTTACAGATTTAGATCACAGACTGATCTCCACTGCTTCTTCTAAGTAGACCGACATTATTTCTGGTCAAGGCAGTGTGAACCACTCAGGAATTCAACTCCAATGGGTTTTCTGAAGTCATCTACAAATCTTTACACTGCTTTCTCAAAGTTACTTTAAATATACTTATTGTTCTTGTTGATAAACATTTTTTTCCCATTCAAAATAAAAAGATTTATGTTGAACACAATATCTTGTTGAATACAATGATTTGTGTTGAATAGTATCTACTATATACTTATTAATTTCTTTCTATTGTTGTGGCTTTTACTGAGAAATTTTGGCAAAGTCTATATAGGACTTGTTTGTTTTGCAGATTCTCAACACGAGTTTTTCGTATAATGTACATTTTCAAAGCAGTTAATTTTTAGTTCTATGAAAGGCCAATTCATACTTCATGGATTCTAAATCTTCATTATGTGGCCGTTGCAACTTTTGAAGGGAAACAGAATCCATACATTTTGACTGTAGTGTATTATAGCTGTATATTAATGAGAAATGCACTTGAAAACACAAGTTTATTTTGAACTGTTTTCTTGACAAATCTAAGTATCTTCTATTTTTTCAGAATCTAAACTCATTTTTTTTCTAATTTCTTTTTTTTCAAAATCACAGGAAATCTGAAATTTATATACAAGAAAAAATAATTCCACTTTAGAAGTGGATTTTTCATCTGAAGGTATTGGCACTTGAACTGAAAGCTGCAAACATACCACAACTCATAGCTATTTTCATATGCATTATAACGTGAATGCTGTGGCTCAGCCACCCGGCACTTCCACTACTGTTGTTGTTCCCTCTTCCGCCAAGGTCTGAGAGATCCTATGGTTTGCCTGGTTTGGG
The DNA here is from genome assembly GCF_000703405.1 of Apaloderma vittatum. Classification (NCBI taxonomy): domain Eukaryota; kingdom Metazoa; phylum Chordata; class Aves; order Trogoniformes; family Trogonidae; genus Apaloderma; species Apaloderma vittatum. The sequence goes on along the minus strand of NW_009703829.1, from coordinate 4,907 downwards.
AGAATTGTCTAGGAAAGAAAAATGTCCTTCACCTTTCAAAATTAATGTAATTTGATGGGAAATCCTTTACTTTTGTATAATCAGAATTTCCCTTTCATTTGTATGTCTTAGTATGTGCACTTTATCAATGATTCTATGCTTAAAAAAAAATCTTACATTTAATTCTGAAAAACAAGAGTTTTGCAAAAAGTCAATAGAGTGGTCGGTAGCCTTTCTGAACTGCTAGTCCCAATTTATTATCTAAAATAAGAAAACGTTCCTGTCATAGGTTCAAATAGAATTTATGTATTTATTTACTTATTTTGAATATGTTTGCAAGGAAAAATATCTCTTTCTGTCATAGACAGTCTTTGGGACAAAGTTGGTTTCCAGGAGACTGTATGTATGTATAATATCTGATAAGATTTTCTTTATGGATACAGTATTGAACTAGATGAGTTGGTTATTTGAACAACGCTTTTCTCATACAACAACTGTGAATCCTCGTTGAAAGAAATGTTTCCTATACCTTTTTTCTTTTCCTTTTCTGTAACTTCTAGTTATTGTGAAAAGTCTTAAAAAAAAGAAAAAATCACTGTAAAAATTATTTCCACATAGATCCAGAGCATGGGAACTCATAAAAACTGACCTTTAATGTTATCCATTTGTAGGCTTTCAAAACACAGCAGACTTTAGGATTGTCTTGGGTTTTAACGACCCAGTATTAGTAATGCCACTTACACCTATTCATGACTTCACGTCAAGAGAATGTAAGCAACATGCAGATTTTGCCATATTTGGAATTACTTGCCTTTCTACTGTGTTAGTTAAAACCACACAAAAATCACGAGGTACTTCTAATGGAAATATCTTGAGATTTAGAAAATGTGAAATTGCAGGAGCCAAAGAATCACGCAGAGGCATTTTTTTTTTTGATAGATGCAATAATAGTGGGCCAGTAACCTGGCAAACTTCCTCTGGTGATTGTCTAACCCAGGTTCAGCACCAGTACAATGAGGTCACATCATACTTTTATTCTAGGAAACCTGTCAAAATTAACTATTTTATGAAACATTTAAATACAAGTAAAAAGAACAGAAGGTACTAACTTCCAAGTAGCAGTAGATTGCATATTCTCAGATGTTGCAGCATCAAATAAATACAGGTATTAAAAATATAGTATTTTGGATGGTTGAATCATGCTTTCAGAACTGAATAGCATGAAGAATGAAGAAGAAATTTTCCTGGTGTGAAGAACTTACCATCATTTATAAACACTTCTCTTTTTCAGGAAGCTCATGTATTTCTAAGTATTTGATGTTTCTCAAAGCTTTCAGAAGAATAGTCCCATTGACTATTTTTCATCTGTAAAATTCCTCTAATGTTGCCCATATTTTTCGTATGACCTATTCATAAGACTCTCCAGGGAAGTCTGTGGCTTCTACTGTTTAAACATTTCTTTTGTATTATGTAATCTGTAGATGTTTCTAGAAGTCCAAAGACTTATACCAGGTTATTGTGTTATGGATGTAGACAGTCATCCAGGACATTACCCTAACTCTTCTGAAGTCAATTCACAAACAAAATAGGAATAGTGATGTTATATATATTTTTCTTGTAATTTGTGCATGTAGTCTGAAAGCCGTGAGGCCGAGACTGCCTGTTACATTCTCAGTACATGGAATGTATTGTAGTGGAACACTGATCATGATTAAAGCCTGTAGGAGATGCAATAATAAGAAATATTTTATCTCATTAAAATCAAATGGCTGATATTAGAAACCTTCTCAAGCTATGGAAGCGTAACATGAATTCTGTAATATTCAGCTATTTTCATGGGATAGTACTAGAAGTAGATCATAGATCATAGATCATAGATCATACTAGAAGTACTAGAAGACATTCTGTCTTCTTAAAAGATAACAGTATTGAAACATCTAAGATGTGCACTCTTCTGCTAAATAGATTTTTATTTTACAATTTCCATGTCTGGCTGTATCCCAGTTCATTTATTTCCAACTGGGTTCAATTTCCAGGGGAAGGCAACTTCCTATGATATTTTTTGTCCAATAAAGCTGAAAATAATGTTCTAATGTTCTCGGAACAGCACTATTTAAACTGGCATGCACATGTGGCTAAACACTTTAATTCAATTTAAATAAAAATGTACACTGGCTGGAAATACTAAGAAAACTGATATTCCAAATGGGGTAAGAAGTTAAGTGTTCAGTGAAATGTAGGTTTTAAATTGTCCTTATTTTCAAACATCTTTTCCGTTTCAGATTTTTTGCCTAAGTGAGCATATTTTCAAGTATGAATTAAGAACAAAAATATATGAATTCATAGCCTTGGTTCAGAGAAGAGTTACCTTGTTATTACATTGATTACCCAATATAAACTCATTTCAGTGGTTTTGGATTGTTGAGCTCCATCTTTTCATTCTCACTATCAAGCTATTTTATTCCTATAGCCCATATAGGAATATAGGAATATACTATAGACCTATAGTCATGCTACGACATGACTAACAGACCAGTTTTGAAGACTTTAAAGTACTTACATACTTACTTCTCCTGTGGGACAGGGAAGCAACATTCCCTCCTCTCATTTATAAATGAGAAATTGAACCACAGATGTATTTATTTGAGTTCACATGGACTGTCAAGTCACAGCAAGTCTCCCTGAGTAAAAATGCTTGCCTCAGACTGCCTTGGAAATGAATCTACACTGACTCTAATTTAGAAAAGTAGTCTTAAATCAAAGTGAGGCACCTTTCACAGGGAATAGGATAAACTCTCTGTACAGAATTCCCACATTCTACCTGTGGAGTGAAAACCTCAGAATTTAATAAGTTAATTTTGTGTTAATATTTATTCTGAAAGAAGTAAAGGTCAATTTAAATCCATGATTAAGCAACAAAGAACACTCCTTCCTCAGAGCAGGCTCTCACTAAAATTAAAACCTCAGTCATCATCCCAAATCTTGACTCTAGTAGAAGCACTTTTTTTTTTGATTGGAGAACAAATTATATGTACTAAATCAAAGGATTTCATTCTTTCTCTCCTCCTGATTTAAATAATTTAGTTCCATAACCCTGACAGCTTATCTTGTTTATGTAGGGATAGGCAGGAGAAGAAAAAAAAATAAATGAAGAAAAATAATTTTCCAAACTCTTTATCTCATTGGAAAGGATTGCAGATGGGAGTTACATGGAAGCAAGTACCTAATATGTTGAAATGAGAAATAATGAAAACAGGGAAAAAGTTGTTAGTTGACAAAATAAAAAATATATTTCTCTTAAGATGTTGGTGTGCCACTCATAATGTCTCAGTCCTTCTGATACAGATTATTGTTGCTTAAACAAAAAATGCAATTTTTCCTTCTATGCAGAATGATGCCTGTTTGATACAGCTGGAAGGAGTTGGGTTGCAGCTGTTGTAAATTGCTGCAAGTTTATTTCTGGTGGAAGGTCTTTATAAAGCACCTAAAGCATCTCTGTGTGTAGTGAGAATTGTGAGCTGTATAAGGTAAAAGCAAATTGCAGTGTGTTTTTGGAATAGTCTTCCTGGAGTATCCTGTTTTCTGTAAGTGAATTTCTTGACAGGTGTGCCAATTTATTTATTTCATTTATTTTTTTTAAAAAAGGAAACATCAATTTTGTTTCCTGTATTAATAGATATGATGATTCTACTTTACCTTCATACTGAATAGCTACATGGATTTACCCATTTCAGTTGTATTTTGTGGGATTAGACTCACTGAGGAAAAAAAACCAACAACATTTAGTATTCAGTCAGACTCTTTCACTGGCCAAATGAGCCAAAAAGTTTATTCTCATACTTTTCTGGACGATTCATGAAAAGGTAGGAAATGCTTTTCTATTTAATTTTAACATTTTTTAAAATAATATGTCAATGAAAAATAATATTTAGGCATTGAAATTTCTCCTGTGTTATAGCAAATATGTTTATCGTTTTCATCCAGAGGAAATTGATTTCTTCCTCCTTTTTACAAGAGACAGCATACAAACTTTATTTGGGGGAAAGTCTAAAGATTTTTATGCCTCACATTACCACTCTGTGTCTTTTGATGAGTCCTATGACACTCTGTGACCTGCTAGTTTTGAAATCTATTAGAGTTAAAAGACAGTCAGATAAAGTCAGATAAAGAACTGGCTAAGCTGCTCTCTATCATCTGTCATCAATCCTGGCTAACTGGGGATGTCCCAGATGACTGGAGGTTGGCCAACCTGATGCCCATCCATAAGAAGGGCCAGAAGGAGGATCCAGGGAACTACAGGCCTGTCAGTCTGACCTTGGTGCCTGGCAAGGTTATGGAGCAGATCATCCTGAGTGCTATAAGTCGACATGTAGAAGGCAGTTAGGGGATCAGGCCCAGCCAAATTTGATTTAGGAAAGGCAGGCCCTACTGACCAATCTCATCTCCATCTGTGACTGAGTGACCCATCTAGTGGATGAGGAGAAGGCTGTGGATGTGGTCTCCCTTGATTTCACCTTTGACACAGTCTCCCACAGCATCTCCCTGGAAAAGCTGGCAGCCCACGGCTTGGACAGGTGCACCCTTCGCTGGGTAAAAAAATTGTTTAGGTGACCAGGCCCAGAGAGGTAGTGAATGGTGCTGCATCCAGTCTGGTGACCAGTGGTGTTTCCCAAGGATCAGTACTGCACCCAGCACTGTTCAACATCTTTACTGACGACCTAGATGAGGGGATTAAGTCTGCCCTTAGTAAATTTGCAGGTAACACCAAGCTGGAGGGAAGTGTCAATCTACCGGAGGGTAGGAAGGCGCTTCAGAGGGACCTGGACAGGCTGGGTCAATGGGCTGAGGCCAATGGGATGAAGTTCAACAAGACCAAGTGTGGGGTCCTACACTTTGGCCCTGCAGCGCTACTGACTGGGGGAGGAGTG
>NW_009703828.1:21508-33996 GCF_000703405.1 Apaloderma vittatum | reverse complement strand
CCAGCCAGGCAGAGAGCTGCCGCCGGCTTTAACCCCTGCCCAGAGCCGACCCATAACTTGTTTGTGTTTGTTTATTTTTCTTAAGTTTATTTTTTTTAATTATTATTATTTTGGGGGGAGCAATTACTTTGTTGCCTTTAAAAATAGCACTGTAACCACCTTTTTTTACGATTAGCTGTAGTATAACCTTTGTCCCTTCAAACTATGCAAGCTATGAAATGTAAATTAGGGATCAGTTAAAGATAGTTGATTATATTCAATCAGATGGCGTTCATGCACTAACTGGAGTATATACAGATAAAGCTATTAGAGTGACTTGTATGCTAACAGCAAGATATAACATACCTACCTATTCTAAAAAAAAATGACTATTAATGTTGTATAACAGGACTTGTGGGGGTTGGGAGGGGATGTTATCTCTTACCTTCTTAAAGGGGGATGTAAGATTTTTATAACTGTTTTTTCCATCAAACTTTAATATTTTTGTCAAATTTTTAGGTATTTAATTTGTAAAATAGATTTTACTTTGTACTGGCGTACAGAAAATAGGGGTTGATTTAAACTCTTCTGAAGCCAAGTGATCAAGTACATTTGTAATAAAAAGTCAATGGATCTATATCAGTCGTACTCACTGTTTTCATTTCTTGTACGTTCTAATGCAGTGGCGCTGTCTGTCTCCCAAGGAAAAAAAATTGGGGAGGTGGGTGGAAGGAGAAGGCAAAAACGTCAGCATTGACGCTGCAAATTGATGCGACTTTCTGTACGCAAGTGGCCCGTGGTCAGTGGAGATTTGGTAGATATGCATTTTTGCTAAAAACACAGTGCACTTTTCCAAGAAGGGTTTGTGAAAACCTGCCCGTTTTGGCATGTCTTCACCTCATGCTTCCACCTTGGTGCCCATAAACTCTAAAGCCACCCGTTCAGGAAGCACAGTTCCCTGGCACTTAAGAAAAACAAGACCAAATGAAGCAAAACTCTTTGATTTCTACTAAGGTGGTGAGCTACAGCACGTTATGATTTTGCACCTGCACACTTTATCCCCCTTCCTCCAAGGTCTGCCACTTTCTTCTTTTGGCTAAGCGCAACAGGTTAAAGTTTTGGTTTTTTTTAAATAAAAATAAAATTGCTGAGAGTTTTTGAATGAAGACTTCAGCAGATCCACCAAGTTTGGATCCAGCACCTTGCAGAGCACTGACATTATTATTTTTTGTTTGCTTTGAACCCAGACCTCCCATTTCCCGTTCCAGGGCATATACCAAATCTGATTGACTTGTCTGGCAGAAGTTGTGGGAGCTGGAAGTGGAGAATCCTGACATTAATGTACAAGAATGCTAAAACAGGTTTACATTTCGGGGGGCTCTCGGGAAACACGAAAACTCAAAAGCGTAACTAGAACCAACCAATTCCCTGGGTTTTGCTAGTCCGACAGGTAGAAAATGTGTCTCTCTTAGGTGAGTTGGAAAGAAGGCAGCGAAAGCAAATTATTCCACAACTGTGCAATTTTCTCATTGAACATCTTGCTGCTTCTTACCGGCTTGGATTGCTTTTTGAGACGTAGGGCTCTGCCTAAAGCACTGGAGACTTTCTCTGCTAAAGCGACACCTTCAAGAGTTTTTTATTTTTAAATGCAAATTTTAAATCCTCGTTTGCTTCTTTGTCTTTTTTTTTTTTTTTTGCTTTGCTTTTTGTGAGGCTTACCCAAACTTTCCTTTTAGTTTCTTACTATCCTCCTCCACTGGCTGCCTGCTCCTTGTTAACTCAGCTTGTGTAATTGAAGGGTGACTGTACCTGTCGGTGTTTGGACTATCTGGAGGAGGAGTCCAGCGTGGTTTTTAAGTTCTCATGCTGGGTTTTGTATTTTTTTTGCACGTGCACTTCTCTCCTGAAAAGTTCTGCTCTTCTTGGCTCTCTTCTGTAACGCGTGAAGATAGGTGAAAGATCTGCATTTTTGGTAGCAGATCAGAGAAGCGGGCTGCACGCAAAGCGGTGTCAAAACGTTTTGACAAAACCGACAAGGTAAACAAGCGAGTTCCATTTTTATTCTCTATTCCTTCTGCTGTTGCCATCTCCTGTGCCACTTGCAACAATGAAAGATAATTTCAGCCCAGAGCTTTTTCTCAAGCCCATGGCTCCTTTTACTCTGCTCACTTGCACATGATTTCGCTCGCTGGCACCACAAAATGTTGTGCGTGGGCTGTGAACGTGGCAAGGAGATACGTATATATAGTTTAAAGCTAGCTAAGGTTAATCTAGATGGACTTTCAAATTACAACCTTTTTTAAAAGCCTGGTTGAACCAGAGCCTAATCTTTGGACCTGAAGTTTATGGCACTTTTTTTTTTTCCCTCAAGAGGGATCTCTCTTATTAAAGTTACCAAGGGTGATGGCCTGATGGCGTGGGAGGGATGCTCCTCTGCCAGAGGCGGGCTGCCTGCTCTGCTCCCATCAGCGATGTTCCCGTACCCATCGTGACAGATGGTCTTGGGTCCGCTCTGGGAATTTCTCCTAGCCTGCCTATCCTTCCTTTTTTCACTTTTTATCTTTTTCAAAGCATTTTGGTTCCCGATGGGACTGCACTGTAACAGCACTACAGTGCGGGGCAAAGTCAGCCTACGTAGGGGCCAGCAGTGCGTCCCACTTCTTGGCGTTAATGCAAGGCCTGAACAGCTGCAGGTAGCAAAGAGTAATAAGGAAGAGCCAAATCATCCATCTTTAGGGCTTCGCAGGGTTCCTTCTCCGATGCCATACTGAATATTTTATTGCAATTTGGCTGGTGTAAAAGTTGCCACTGGAGAAGTAGATGGGAAGGGAAAGGATGAGTGGGTTTGCCTTCGAACATGCCCTCCTGCAGACAGGTGCGATGCCGCTGTCGCTGGCGAAGGTGTTTTCTGCACCAGTACCAAGCTGGGTGAAGAGAGTTTGTCCCGGGGCAGAAGCCCCCAGCTCTGCAATTCAGTGTCTGTACGTGGCTAAAGCCAGACACTTGAGCAGTCGTGGGTTTTGGGAGAGTTGGAGTGTGTCGCACCTGCCTCTGTAAAAGTAGTGAACAGTTGTGTGGCCTGTTGGAGAGCTGAATTTGTACAGCGAGCAATGAGACATGTTTTCATGCAAAAATGTCAGCTGGAGATTAAGCAAGAAAAGCTACAGATACAGGGCTTCAGGCACCACATTCAGCTGAGATGGAGGTCTGCTCAGACTAGCCGTAGGTTTTGCCTGCGACGGGGATATTGTCTTGGTTTTGCATGACCGGGACCCTGCACTGGCCGTCCCTGGGGCCGTCGTGGTGTCTGCAGGAGCTCTGCAGCGTGGGTCGGGCATGTGCTTGTGCAGTGAAGTGGCTGCTGTCCACGGCTAACGTACCTTTGTTTTACTGCGGAGCGGTCTCAGAGAATGTGACCTGAGTCATTTTGGGTTTAACTAAGCCGTAAGACAAGTTCTACCAACTGGCAGGCATTAGGTCCGTGAGAGACCCATCCCATGGGATGAAGCACAGCTAACGTGGTTGTCGGGTCGGGTCCTGAGAAACAGCTCGTTTACTGTCGAACTTGGCTCTGGCTGTGCTAATTGCTCAGGTAAACATAGCCGTAGGTGGAAGAGGAGACCAGCCTGTGCAGAAGCACGGTTTTCGCACCTCGTTGTCTTGAGGCTTAGTTTCACTGCATGCAGCATGGTTCTGGTCCTTCATGGATCGGGCATCAGCTGGGAGAGCGCTGGCTTTGACTGGACGTCTTCTGGATCTCCCCAGCAGGTAACTCAGTCTTAACTCAGATAATTCCTTGGCTTTCTTGTAATCAGTTGGTTTGCTGTCCATCCTAACCTTAGCTTTGCAAAAACACATACCTTAGCTGTTTCTTAGGCTTAGGCTAAGTAGGAGATGGAAGTGAAGAGAGGACTGGCTGCAACGCTGCAGTGGGAGTTTGTGCTGCGCCTCCCTGGCTGTGCCGCAAAAGGGTTTTTTTTTCTTGAAACACTATCTTGAAATATGCAGAAAGCAAAGAAAAGCTTCATTCTTTCTGTTGCAGATTGGAATGGTGAGAGGTATGGCGTTACATCTGCAGCGTGGAAGGATGTGTCCATCCTGGCTAGCGAGACCTTGGGAGGAGGTGGCTGGTGTGGGAGCTGATCCAGTGCATGCCTTGGAGAGCTTTGGACAGCTTTTCAGGGAAAGACCTCTACACGTTGAAATGTCATCCCAGTCAGCGTGTTGGTTTTGATGGAGAGCTGCTTCTGTGTATCTTGGGCAGGACCTGTCTGGATAGGACATCTCAGAGCAGCACTGTCGTTTGGAGGTTAGCCACACTGGTTTCAGTGTCCGTCTCTCCCCCAGACTGGACTTGCTGTAGTGTCTCCCTAGGGAATACGTTTTATTTCTCCGTGCTCTGTTCTGATTGCACAGTAGTTCCTGAGTGTGATGCTAGCTGCTGGCTTTATTGCCCATAGTCTCCTGAGGTTTGGAATTTGCTTTTCCTGGGCTTGCCTTGTCAGGCATTTAGTCTGAGTGGAGGAGCTCAAACCAGCAGCTGCTGGGGAGTGTGCATCAGCATGTCGGCATTGGCTGGTCCGGGCTCCTCTAGACTCCCTGGGGGTCAAAAGGTGGGCACTGGGTTTTCAAGGGCCAGCTCTTCTCTCCTGCCCAAGTCCAGCAGAAGCAGGTCCAGCTGCCTCACTTCTAGGCAAGCTGTGAAGGCTTGCTGTTCTGTCAATACTTCAAGAAATGCCTGGGCTAGGAAGCGTGGATAAGGGATTTTGTGAAATTTGCTATTTAAACCTCCCACTCAAGTGATGCTGAGGAGAGCTGGCAACGTAGCATTGGCTTATCAGGAGCTGTGTGGGCACCGGTCAACTTAAAAAAAATGTTATGTGAGGCAGCACCAGAGGTGGGGAAAAGAAGGTAGTGTCGTGTCAAGTACAGAGTTATAAACGGGGTCAAAATTTCTTTGTATTAAAAAGATTTTTATTTAAATTCTAAATGACAGCAGGATCGCTGTTGCCAGGGGTTGCTGAAGAGCAACCAGGCAGGTCTTTGAGCAAAGTAAGGACTAGAGGGTTTGAATTATTTTCTAGCATTAATAATTCTGAACTAAGCACTGCAAATTCAGTTAATTGTCATCTTTTCTTTCACGCATACAAACAGTTTGGTTTGTGGATAAGTCTTTTGACAGTGCTGTGTTCAGAGGCTCATTTGATGGTAAAAAAAAAAGAAAATTAAGTTGGCTTCTGAGCTGCAACTGTCAATAAAAGTCCTGGTAAATGAGTCCTTGAAGGCCTCTGCAAGGCCATATGTAACTTATCTTGTCCAATGAAGGTCTCTAATTAGTGGCTTAAAGTAATTAAAAAAAGAATCCATTAACAGTCAGTCTATTCTTAGATTAAAGATGGACTTTTTATGGTCATAAAGTAAAAATCCTAGCTTATTTATGGGAATAGAAGAACATTGGTTTAATTGCAATAAGAACTGCACACACGAGTGCAGAGAGGACACGGTTTACAAGTGATGGTCTTCTGATAAAATACTCTACAGTGCAACAAATAGAGGCACTCCAAGCTCCAGAAAGTGTCTTGAGGCCAAAGTTGCCGAACTGGTGGAGAAGAGATGGCATTAAATCATCTGGAGATGGCTCAGCTTGGCACTGTCTGCCTTGCCTTTTGTTTGTGGGAACTTGACTTGCAACTGGACAGAATCACAGGGGCAATTTATAATTTAATACTAAAGCCTTGGTTGAGGAGTTGTTCTCTGCTCTGGAGATGCCTCCAGAAGCTGGGCAAATAGCTCTGAGAGGTTTGGATGGCAGAGGATTTGCTAAATCTTGAGAAATAGAAGTTCTGCTCCCGATGAGTTACCTATTGAGTGGTTACATAGGTCATAGAAGATACCAAAGTCCTTGTGGCAAGCCTGGGGTTGTCATCCTTGAAGCTGAGATACTTCCAAAGTGGGTGCCTAGTAAGAAGGCAAAAGTTAGGACATGGCGATACCTCTTCCTAAAGTCTTAATGCATGCCCGGGAAAATGATAGAAATGGTAGGATAAGGAGGTGAAGTTACAAGCCATGATTTTGCAGTGCAGGCTGGTTTCCACTTCAGCCAAAGTGTTCCTCAACCGGTGACACGGAAAGCGGACAGGGTGTTGGGAGGAACCAACGGAACGCAGGGCTGGTGGAAGACTGAGGCTGTCAGGGTTTGGGTGAATGCGCTGAGCGAGAATGCCGGGCTCATTCCTCCTGGAGAACAAGGGGTGGCTTTTCAGCGCGGGGTGTGAGGAGGTGGAGAGCAGAATTGTGTACACAGGAGGAACAACTGGCTGTTGGGCTGCAGACTGGGATAAGAAAAGGGCATGTGGTTCAAACAAGAAAAAATGTCTGATGCCAGTGTGGAAATAGGATACAAAAATGGCTATTGTAGACTGCTCGGTGGTGTAGAAGGACCTTGGTGAAAATTCATAACATGCTGGATTACCTGCTATCACGCTCTACCGAGCAGGCATGCTAGGTCATAAAAGTGTGAAGGAACCTTTTAGTTGCCGTAAAGCCTGAGGGGAGATTCTTACATTGGATATAAATCCTACATTTTAAGGACATGGAGGTATCAGGAGTTTTTTTATTACAGACAAGAAGAAAGTTATGAATTTCATGGGGCCTGGGAGAAAACCAGACTCACGTATCTTCATAAACCTGTAAGAAAAAGTAAGTGCAGTTAATGATATCTGGCCAGATTGTCTGGCAGGGAGCTGGCTAACATTTTGGTGAACAAGCATCTTGATTTACACAAAGGATCATTTGTTTTGATGGCCTGGTGTAGAGTTATCCTTGATTTAGGACTAAAATTTAAGAACTGGTTCAAGATATAATTACCATTGAATCATTTAATAGCAGGGACCACAGTACAATTATAGGTTCAGCATCCTAAGTGGTGGAAGGCACTGGCCTAAAAAGGGGTCTTGTATTATATTTCAGGGGAGAAGATCAGAAAAATAATGTCCTTAGGCTTGTCAAGGCAGTCCCGCAGACACCTGGAAAGGTCAAAGATACCCAAGTTAGGCAGACGTCTGTCATGAAGGAGCTTCAGAACTGAAGTGGAAATCAGTTATAAAGTAAAATAGTTAGAAAATGATGAAGTAAAATACTGATAAAGGATGGGACTTCTGGAGTCCAGCAAGATTCCATCAAAAGGCAGAAGTCCAGCACATGTGGAGGAGACTGAGAGAGCAGTGCTCTACAGCAGGTGACCTGTTATCTGGAAGTTCAGCAGTTTAGGAGGGGCTTTGAAGAGCAAATGCTATCTTAAGGATATCAGAGAGAAGGCTGGGAGAAAAGCCGAGCATTCAGGGTGGAAGGCACAGTTAATTTTCTATACTGCTTCATGACTTCTCCACATCATTCTGGAGCACAGGGCATGTTTGAGAGTCTGCCTAACAGTCGCTGAGTCCTTTTGAACACTAAAGACAAGGAGCCTCCCTCTGAAACTCATGTGTTTGAGGCAGAGAGATACTGGAGCAGAGTAGTAAACTCAAGTGCAAGAGCAACAGGTGTACCTGGGAGTTTTAAAAGAGCTTGAGACCGAAACGCTAGAGTTACTAGCAAAAATAAGCCTGTTAATAGCTCAGTATTCTCCATGACTAGATAACATCCTAATGTCAGATTATTATGGTTTTAATTAAATTATTAAACGGAGAACTGGGAATTGCAGATCAGCAACCCTGAACTCTGGTTTGAGGAGGAGAAACTGAAGTGCTGTAACTCTTCAGTGTGTGAGAGGTTGAAAGCAACATACTTTCTTCACAGAAAGTAGGCTGGACTAGGTGGTCTTTGAAGGTTCATTCAAACCCAACCCATTCTGTGATTCTATGATCAGTCTTTTTTTCTGGGTAATCTACCAGAATCTTTGAACATGTTGACACACAGCAGGTGGCAGAGAATCAGCTGGTCTCTGTTTGAATGTTTTAAAAGGTTTACATCAAGTCCTCCCAAGAAAGTATTAAAAAATTATGCTTGTGATGAGTAAAAGAAATATCATGGAGTCCTTTAGTTGCAGCTCATGTGGATCACTTGGGCAGCACAAGATAAACAAAAATCTACTTGGAGATGGTGATCGAAGGCTGCCAGATCTGTGTCTTGAGTAGATCTTCAGCCTCTGAGAACATGAGTGTTCCCCTGGGAAAAAAACCCAACAGGATTCATTAAAGCCAAGTTGCCAGGTGGAGAAGGGTTGATTTTTATTGAATTTTTCTGGTGACCATATGTAGGCCCAGGCTGCAAAGTCTGGTTGACTGAAGAGGAGAAACAGACCCAGAGTACTGGGTAGCATGGCATCTGGATTCCTCCTGTGATGCGACACCTCCAGTTCAAATTCCTATCCTGAGCTTGACTTGGCAGGTCTGGTAGTTCCCAGATCTCATCTAGCTCTGTTCTTGAGGGAGGGTTGTCCACGTATGTGTGCGTGCCGACCTGTGTTACTTCTCTTCCCAAGAGACCTGGGAGGATCCGTAGCTAACTGGTGTGAGCTAGAGCAACCCTTTGCTGCTCTAGCTTAGTTTTAGGCTTCTTAAAAGCCTAAAAGTCATGGCAAATACCCTTTTTTCTCCCACTTTCCCTGTCCTCAGTAGATCATGGTACCAAAGTGTGAGCACTTTGATAAATCATCGGATTTTGCAACAGGAGCAGGTTAACTGCAGGCACCTCAAGGCTTTTAGTTAGTGTTGGTGTTTAAATATAAGGTTTGGCAAATGGGAGAGTGGTGTGGTTGTTTTGTGCTAGAGAAGTGATTTCAGCCAGCCCATGACTGGAAAATCCAGAACATCATGGTCAAGTTCTAGTACTGGAGCACACAGTGGCAGGGCTGACCCTGAGGGGAGGCGGGGGGGGAAAGCGCTTTTTAATGCTCCAGCAATATTGCTAGGCTTTGAGCAATCTGCTCCTTCAGGAAGAAAAATACCTGATTCTGAGGAGTAAAAGCAAATGAAGTGGAGGTGTATAGGCTGCCGTAGAAAATAACTATGTATTAAAGACGGAGGTGCTAAGGTCTGAGAGGCTGCTGCACGTGAACTCTCCTGCAGCACAGTTCATTAGACCCCCCCGGTGTCCCTAGACTGTTTTCCCTCCGTAATCTGGTGGTTGTCACAACCTTTGTCCCCTCCCCCTAGAAATACTGATTTCATTAGATTGCTCACTTCTAGTTAAATTATACTGCTGACTTTGAAGTACTTAATCTAAAAACGTCGTGGTATGCTTGCATGATAGTTATTTGATGTAAGACAAAAAACAAATCTCTTGTGCTCTCTCTTTAGGAATTTGGGCTTTGAGTTTCATTGGGGAGTGTTGTATGTACCCAACTGCACGGGAATCAGGCCCATCTCATTTTAAAAATGTATTTCACATCTGAGATTAGAAACGGTCTAGAAGATAAATCAGAAGATAAAGTTGTCTGTTACAGGCTCAGATTATAATAGCGACTTGTGCTAAAGGCTGTCCGTTCACATAGAAAACTGCACGGCTGCTTCTGTTCTAACTGCTGTCAGAGGTCTGGCATTTTGGTAATAGCATTTTTTTTCTAAATGTACTGAGTATACTTGCCTCTAAATCCTGTTAGGTACAGACAGTTATCGTTGGTATTCTGTAAATTAGCTCTATACTAGCATTCACATTGGACTAGGCTTAATATTGCGGATGTCAAAGATGACTTGAAAAAGGAAAATTCATTTATACCCTTTTAATGTGGTTCTACCCCATGTAGAGGATTGTTTGTAGAAGTATCAGGAGTGCTACAACTGTCTTTCCCCTTTTCCTTGCAGTGATTCTCTGCAAGAGAACATCCAGATTTAAATCTGTTTTTCTGTCCTTTGGAGACACTGAGATATTGTCACAGTGAGGTCCATGGAAACACCTAGACAAATCAGGCCATAATGCAGAGATAAAGCATATTTTCCATTTTTTTTTTATTCTGCTGTCAATCAGGCCTGAGCTTTTTCTTTTTAAATGTACAAAACTTACATTGTTTAAAGTGCAAATCACTTCCCTCACCTGTCTGATGTGACGTTGTCTAATACTGTGGGTCTCTTCAGGTTGGATTATTTGTGATCTTCCAGAAAAGGTAGACGGGACTGGAATTACTAATGCCAAAAATTGCCCACGGCAAGGGAGGGAAATCCTTGTTTTCAAGACCAAACCCATCCAGACCCTTTTTGGACCCCCCCGTAGTGCACCACAAGGGTATAAATACTGACTTTTTCTTTTCTAGGTGATCTTTAAGGCCAGGTGGCAGCGGGCAGGGTGGGTCTGTCCAGGCGGACGGGTCAGGGGTCCTGCCCTGCAGATTTGCCCTGCTTCCGCACCAAACCTGACAGTTTTTAGGCCGGGCTTTTGTCCCGCCAGCGGAGCTCAGCCTCGGAGGGGGTTGCCGGTGCCATTTGGCACCCGCAGCGTTTTGGGCATCCTCACATTTAGGAGACCCCCCCTCCACCAGCATCTCTGCAGGCAACACTGCCCAGCCTGCGTTTAGGGAGCTGCGCGCGGTTGGCTTTTCACCGCGTCCTCAATTTCAATCCCCAGGGCAGAAAAATCAGGATTTTTCTCAGTTAAAGGAAAAAACAAAACAAAACAACCAACCAAACAAAAAAAAGCAAAAGCAAAATCTCTGGAGAGTGGTGTTTCCCCGCAGTCGTGTCGGCCGTTCACCACCCGCTTCTGTTCAGCCATGACCCCTGGTTCAGTTCTGCTGGGTTTTTAGCCATCTTGACCTTATGTTTGCAAATATTATTGGTAATATAATGCTCTATGTACAAATGTCTGTGTGGCTCATGTGTATGTTTCTGTGGTTCAAGTCAGCCGCAGACTTCTGGAATTTCATTGTACTTTGGTTAAATGTTGGACTTTTAACTCTTCTACTGTATGGCTTCTTGATTTCTCTTGTCCGATGTGGACCAACTCTATTTTTGGAAATAAATAAGCATGTAAATAAAACAAATGGGTTTATGCCACTTACAAGAAAATGCTTTATTTAAAATATACACTCAGTCTTGTATATTTTATGGTATCTCAGGGAGCGGACGAGGCTCAGACGCCGGCAGCCGTGGTCCTGAGATACCATATTATGTACAAATTCATTTCCAAAAGTCTTCAGAAGAAGACTTTCCATCTCCTGAGCCAAACCCCCATAGGACCAGCCTTGCGGAGGAGGGTGGGGGGGAAATCCAGAAAGAAACACGTATTTTAGAGAAGTAAAGGAAAGAAACATGACTTTCCTCTCAACACAAGGCTTCTGGTTTGAGGTGTCCGGGTGCCAAAGATGCTGTAGGGATGCTGTGGGGCCGTTCTCGGCTCCTGCCCAGGAGCACGATGACTTCTGTTTTTTCGGTTTGTTTTTTTTTTTTTAAACTTCTCCATATAAACCAATATTTACCAGTAATCCTGTGTTTCTGTTTTTGTTTTTTGGCAGACTTTTACCAGTAAATATCGGTTTATTCCTGAAACCAGAAGCCCTAAACATACCTTTGTTTATAAGGTCAGTTGTCATTTTGTCTCTCTCGTTCCCCGCTCCCCCCCACAGTACAACCCGGCAGGTGATTGAAAGGTACCGAGTTTTCTTTCTAGTTTTCCTGCTCTGCATCTCTGGGAACTGGAGCCCGCAGGACCTAGAGCCTTCTGTTGGTAACGTAGACCTGAGTTTACAAATTATTCTTTTACCATTTTAAAAGCCTGCTTTTAAGGACAGAGGTGTTCCCAGCCGCCCGCTACGGGAACTGGTAGAAACCTCTGCAAGTGCATAAATTGCTGCTCCTCTCTGAAGCCTGTGGTTAAATCTCTCACAAGCATCTTCAGGCTTGGGGCTGAGAAAATTATTTATCCAAAAATATACACTAAAAAATGCCATTTCTGTTTTACAGTGAGCAGGACTGGGGGAGGGATGGGTGGGAAAGGAATCTGAACATTATTTCCCCCCCCCTCATTTTTTTTTTCTCATTTACTGCTAGAAAACAAGCATGACATGGGGAGGAGGGAGAGAATTTGAAGGTAGCCCCTCCTGAACTCATTGTAAACTCCTCCTCTAAGGCTGGGAGAAAGGGCAAGGAAAGGATCTGATCCTTAAAAGGACATTGCTAGGTGTCTGGGACCCCAAAAGCAGCTGGCGCTTTTTAATGATGGGAATCGCTGTCGTCCGTTTTTTCAGAGTTTTGGTCTATGCCAAGACAGATGGACCTGGGAGCGTTGAAGCCTCCTTTTTTTTTTGCTTTTCTTTTCTGCAAGCGTTTGCGACCAAAGCACAGCAGCGTTATGCTAATGGTCAAGAAACAGAGAAGCTGGTGAGGAATAGAAAATGAGTTGACTACACAGCCCCAGCCAATTTTTTTCTCCCAAGCAAACAAAATGTGAAAAAATAAAACCCAACCCCCCAAACCAGCTCCAACCCCCCAAAAGAAAACGCAATCTCCCCAAAAAACAAGCCAAAGAGGATCTCAAATGCCTACTCTCGTTTTATGGTACGTGGTTGGCAAGAGCGG
>NW_009703828.1:20245-21498 GCF_000703405.1 Apaloderma vittatum | reverse complement strand
GGTTTTGGCGTAGCTGCAACCTAACTATGTCCCTTTAAGGAGCACCAGCGGCTAATTTCCTCCTAATGAGCCCAAAAGCTGAGATTTTTTTGCAGTTTTTGAGTACAGATGGAAGCTCCTGCAGGCTTAGCTGGAGTCCAGAGTGAGGGAGCCTTTCCAGCTGTGCACTTTGCGCTGAAAACTACCTTTCCTCCCCTTTTGCAGCCTGGGTGGTTCTGCTTGCTGGCAGTTCTGTAATACAACCTTAATCTGAGCAGTTGAGGCTGGTCCTACATTATCTTCAGACGTCTTGCGGAGGACTCCTGTTGCCACTTTGGTACTCAAAAGCTACGCCCCGCCATCAGAAGTCACTTATTTTGTTTTATTTTTTTTTTTCAAGGGCAGCGATAGATTACCCTCTCTAGCTCTAATGGAAAAATGATAATTGCAATGCAACTTTCTAATAAATTGTTCATATAAGTCATAATTCCGTTGCAATCCCAAATTGGAGAAGAGATCTGTTAAAGGTATATATTAGTCTAGATTTTTTTCTTATTGTAAATACTGTAATTTTATAATACTGTCAATATTTTATTAACTTAGAAATATTTAACAGAGTTTAATCTATGGTAGTTGATTTATTTCTAGGTTTATGTTGCAGCCAATATTGCATTACATTCTAATGTAAGATTAACTTTCAGCATGTAAACCTTGATTTAATATGTCGTTGGAAAGATTAAGAGAGAAAACTCTTTTAATCTGTAATATTTATTCCCCCATTCCCAGTTTGGAATTATTTGACAAAATATTAGGATTTTTCAAGAGCTTGTGAATCTAACAACTGCAGTTAGATTTGAAAACTTTGAAATGTACCTGGCTCTTTCTCCCTGTGAACAAGTTTGCTTCAAAACTTAATCTATATATTACAGAAGTCTTTATTTTGAGCAAAGGGACACTGTCGAATCGATTCTAGATTCTTCTTTTAAGGGGGAGGGGGGAAACAAAACTCACCCCTGGTGTTAACTTTTTTAATCGCAAGGGGGAAAAAAAAAAAAAGCAAAACTCACCCCTAGTATTAATTCCTTTTTTAATCACAAGGTGAAAAATAAAAATAAAATTCTATTTTCTTGTTGGTTTGGGTGTTTGGCTGGAAGCATTCCCGCAGCAGCCGGCATCCCTGCACGATCTGCTGCCCGGCGTCGCTCCGGTGCCGGCCAGATGCCCGGTGGAGCTGCCACTATCCTGCCGGCCCCGGTGGCAGCCAGAGGTCATTG
>NW_009703828.1:10354-20214 GCF_000703405.1 Apaloderma vittatum | reverse complement strand
CCCGGTGGCAGCCAGAGTTCATTGAGATTGGTAAAAGTACACTATTTTTGTAACCAAAGTTTTTGCTTTTTTTTTTTTTTTTTAAATATCTCTCTCTCTCTTTTAGCCTGATGGTGTCCCTTTAACAGCATAAAGATGTTCTCTGAAAAACTATTAGAAGTGATTTTCTTTTTAAGGCAGGGGAGGATTGGTCTGTGATATGTTTGCAACGTAACTTGCATAAAAATACCAAAAATATATCAAGAGTTTTCATGGCAGTTGGTATTTTTTGAGTGTAAAAGTTAATCTTTATTAGAGATGTGCCAATCTATACTGCTTTATTGTAGTGTTGTTACACTTAGGCATTTCAGTTAACTTACGAATATATACTGTAACAGTATACTTTGTACAGATTTATTTAAAATTTATTTGAAAACTGAAATAAAGTAGGCAGAAAATAAAGATATTTATTTTTCATTTGACTATGTAAGAAGGTATCATTCTTTTGGTTTTAGTGCACTGGTGTACCAAGCCTCAGAACCACTGCTTTCTCCAGCTCATAGGATGCTTTTCCGAGACTGTGGATACGTGTATGTGTACTGCTGTGTTGATAAGTAAATGCCAACGATGGAGTTCGTTGCTTTTATACATCCCAAAGAGAAGTTCTCCACCGTTCGTTTTCTGTTTTCTGACCGGAAAGGCGTGTGTTTGTGAACAGTGTTCACACAAAGTTCTGCCATCCCACTCTCACATCAGCTCACACCAATGCCAGGATGGGAGGATTTGCCTGCGTCCCTTCCCCAAAACACCCCGGTCCGCAGTGGCATCGTAGGGGGCGTGTCAGATGTGTGTCCTTTGGGCTTTGTGTAAAGCAAATGCAGAACAAGACAAATCGAGATGTTAAATCCATTAGAAAACAAATTCCTTATTGTACAGTAGTATGGAGATCTCTAGTCAACCTGCCATTAATAATAGATTCTTATTTTTTGAATGATCTATTTAAAAGAACAGCAAGCATTGTATTTGCTAGTAAATCTGAAGTGTTTACATGGAATTACTAAATAAATTATTTGATCTAAGATGGCTCTTATCAGTTCTGATTTTTAATGCTGGAAATTCATTTTGGCAGCTGCTTTTTAGTTCGTGCTGTTCTTTAAAGTCTTCCAAAGCTTTTTTTTTTTTTTTCCCAACACATCCTTGTGCTTTAAATTACGTTCTAAGGAAGACACAAAGCATGCCTCTCCCTGCAAGGTCTGAAAGGAGCTCTAGTTAGCGTTTTCCATCCCCTCTACGCCATGAGGGTGCCCTTCACATTCCAAACAGACGATTTACCGGGCTTGGGCAGGGCAGGATGCTCTGGTCCAAAAGCCCGGTGGCAGACAGTACCCGGCTTAGCTGCAGTTTTACCTGCTCCAAGACCTGGTGCAGATAGATATACATAATTTATTTTTTTCTTTTTTAGTAGAAAGTGTTGGGACAGAAGTAAAACATTACCCTTCAACTTAATGAGTTGTCAAGCTCAGTTCCAGCTCCGTGACTCTGCTCGAGGCCCTCGGGTGCCTGGGCAGTGGTGAAAAGCTGGAGCAGGTGAGGGCTTTGGATCATCGTAGAGGCTGACAACAAATTCAGGGGTCTCCGAGCCCCACAGGGCTGAGGCTGCTTTTTGACACCAGGGAGGGGGCTCTCACGGCTCCCCAGCGCGCTGCCGGGGTGGGCTGGGGAGGGATGGAGGAAATGCTCCCTTCCTCGGAGCTGCAGCCCGGCACAGGGTTTCTGCTGCAGGAGTGAGGTTAGTAAGAGGCTGGGTGGAGAAGTCCGAGCAGGAGGACCAGGCTGGAAGAGCAGGCAGTCGTTGCAAATGCAGAGTCTGACCACACTGTGTCCCCCTCTAAGCACTGCAGATGCTCGCTCTTTTCTTAGACGTTCAAAACTGGAGAAGAAAAAAAATGAAACTATAAATAATGCAATCTATGCCTGCATTTCTCATCTCCCAGGCTTTCTTGTAGAGCATGCTAAGTCACCTAATGTTTCATTTAGTGCTCTCAAGGCCAGATCCCTGGTTAGAAAACCCATCGAGCGCTTACATCATGCACTGTTTGAATTTTATTTTCTTTTTGTACGTGGATTTCCTGCTTCATATCCAGGGCAGGGTTCCCGCCTGGCCCAGGCGAGCGCTGGTGGCTGCCTAGCACTTGCGGGAGCCGTGACTCAGCCGGGGAGGGAGCCCAGACCCCGCACACAGCCCACATGCCCCTGGCCACTCGCTTCCCCTTCCCTCTCCTCTCTTCCTTGCTGGCTTGGAAAGGGCCAAGATTTCCATCCCCTGGCCCTGCAGCATGGTCCCAACTCTCCCCAAGCATTCCACCCCCAGCACGTCATGCTGTTTCCCCTGGAAATAATTCGGCTTTCGCTTCTTCTCCTGAATCACGCATTTATCCACATTTTTTTCTCATATGAGAGCTAGCACGTGGCAATGAGTACTATGTTCCTAGTAATGTGCTTTCTGCTTTGGGGAGAATTGAGCACACTAATAAAATGGCTACATTTTTCTGAGTAACATCAGGAAACTTATTTGGGACAGATGTTTCTCCAAGCTGATACCTGCCAGCCCTGGCCAGCTTCAGGAGAAGTTGGAAGCAGCTCCTCTGCACCTTGCTGAGCTATGCAAAGCCCTTGTTTTGGAAGAAATTATTTCCTCATTAGCTTTATTTCCGACCCCACACACTCTCTTTTTAGCATGAGGAGTTACAAACATAGCTCAGGAAATGATTCGACCCACTGCTGAGCCTCCCAGCTCCAATGATGCTTTAATACTGGAGCCAGGAGCAAACAAGGTGGATGTCCTGACCCTGTCTCAGGGACATGCCTGCAGCTCCAATGCTGCTGCCTCTGGTGGCTCCTCTTCTCATTTTAATGTTTAAAACAAAACCCAGACTGAAACATCAGACAAAAACAATGATCACATTTTAAGTATTCATGTGTACATGGTGGGGCGACACTCCAGTAACTTGGATGTGGAGCATCTTGAACTGGTTTTGCCTCACGTGATGGCTTCCAACCAAAGCAATTTATTCCACTCTGGGTTTTTTGGCATCGCAGAGAATCTGCTGGCTTTCCTGGAAATCGGCTTAAGTAGGTTATTCAAGAAAAAAGAATGCCGTAGGGTGGCATTTTCTGACATAGGAAACCTGAGCAGATACTTCTGCTGTCACTGCTACTGCTGCTCACATGGAAAGGTGACTTGAGAGCCGGTTGTTCCCCAGTACTGCCATGTAGGTGTTTGAAGCAGAGCTTGCTTTTCATTTTAAAAAATGCATAATTGCAATAGACGCAGACTTGATCCATCTCCACACAGCTTCCCCTTCAACTCAGCAGAGCATGGTAGCTGTAAAGGCATGGTTTGAATTAATTCACCCCAGATTTGTTTCTCCAAGTCTAAAATATGGAGTTTAAGAGAGGAGCTTAAAAGGGGGAAGCAATGCTGATGATAACATCAAATAGTTGTTCAGATGGAAATCCAACTGGATCCATTTTTGTGGCATCTGCAGGAGAGGTGGGAGAGGCTTGTGTCCTACTGCATTTTATTTTATAACTCGCCCAGTGTTTAAGTTGACCTGGGAACCAAAAGCCGTTCAAAGCCAGATGTTGGTTTCTGCTGTCAGGAGGGAGAAAGGTGTTGTGACTCCTGGCGAGCCATTGCTCTGGACCTCTTGGACAATCTGGTGCACCCACATCTCTGGCTGCACTGCAGTTTGACCAGGGCGTTTGAAGGCAGCTCCCTGCTCCTGGGCAGCTGTGGGACGTTCTCTTCGTGTTGTGTTGCAGCAAAAGCCTGTGGGCACTCAGTGTTTAAGGATGCCTGGAAGAGCTTGACCCTCACAAAGACACCCTGAGGACCAGTAATACAGAGGGCAGAGCCAGCCAAATCCCACTGCCCATATCATAGACGAGTGGTCTCCCAGAATTATCTTCTTGACCTAACCATCATCCCAGAATTATCTTCTTGTGCACCCATCACATCTGGCTGTCCAGAGGGAGGAGCAAACATTTTGAGAATTGACCAGAAGAAGTGACCTGTACTAAAACTGAAAGCAGGAAATCCCCCAAAGTGCTATCTCCTTACCTCACCAAAGGAGACCAACAGTAACCACGGCTGTAATGTTCACTGCAGTTCCCATCCCACAGAGCAATTCCAGTTGACGCTGTACACCTTGATTATGCAAATGAACCTGCCTTAAGCATCTCTTCCAGGAATGGCCATGGAAAAGCACCTTGCAACATCTTCCACTGCTGCACTGGCAGGAGAGCAGAACGTTCTCCTGATGGTAAGAAGAGCAGTTGGTGCCCTGATGGCATTGCTGGCCTTCCCTTAAGGGCAGGAGTTGCTGCAGCCACTGGTGTCAGAGGATCTTTGAAGCTTTTCTGAGTGAGGGGGATCGGTTTTATCTCACCCAGCTAGTGATGCTCAAGCTCCCCCTCGCTTTGCCAATCAGTAAACTTATCCCAAGGGAACACCATTGATCTGGAAAATCATGTTGCTCCTCGACAAAAAACACAATAGCCACAATTTTCCCTCTAGGTGGTGGTGTCCCCCCACCCGCTAAGTGTTTGCTCTGGCTCATAGCAGATGCTGATGTCCCCAAACACTTTGTGATTGACACCGTGCTTTGACCAGCGGCCACAAGAGCAGAGTTTGAGACTTTAATGGAGGGCGAGGTAGGAGGTGCTGGGGACAGATGATCCCTCAGTGCTCGTTGGGAGGTGTTGGGCTGACTGGTGGTGATGCCCAGCAGCAGTAGCCAAGCTGCACGGTGCCAGATCTGGCACTCAGGAGCATCCCTGTCTGAGCATCCCCACCTCCCCACACAGGGCTCTCCCCATCACAGCTCCTCTCGGTTACCCAAAACCCTACAGATGAAACCTTTCGTGGAGGCAATTCAGAGGAGCTGCAGACACATGTTTAGCCAAACACTGTGTGTGGGATGAGCTGTGAGTCCTGTCAGGGAGAGCAGCAGGGCTGTAGGGAACTGCCGTGCCCGTGCCCAGCTTTGGTGTCCTCTGGTCCTACTTCTTGCCCCAGCATTCACGATGCCCCATGGCACTAAGTGCCCCTAAATCCCTCTGTTCCCTGTGGTGGGCTTCCCTTAGTTCTTTTTTAGCCTGCAGCCTGATGATTTCACAGCAAGCCTCTGCATCTCTGTGATGGAATTAGTAACAGTGGATACAGCAATAGCAAATAATTATTCAATAATTTGTAATTAGCAAACTACCAGCTCAATTTACTTTACGCAGAGAATTATTATTACACTTTGCTACCCCCTTGTGCACCTACTGGCAACAAAAAATATATTCATGGGTTTTCTATTGTTTCAATAAAAGCTTGCAGCCCTTCCATAAACACCATTCAAGGAATGGCACCTGTGCCACACTGGGAAACCTAAGCTGGTGTCTTTAGTGCAGAGAGAAGAGCTGACCTGAGCATCTCTACAGGTTCCTTCATAGAGGAGGGTTCTGGTAGTACATGAATCTTGCATAAAGCAGTGTAAAAAGAGAGAGAGGCTTGAATATGACAGCACCGAGGACACATCTAAGATACAGCTGAGCAAGTGATGTCACCCAAAACCTCAAAATTGAGAGTAGAGCCCTGCAAGTCAGCACTGTCACATGGAAGGTTTGGGTGGCTGTTTCTACACCTTTTCTGAAGCCAGCGATGGGACAAAGTACCCCTAGAAATGACCTTTTTCTTAAAAAAAATCTGTGGCTCTACCAAGGGCTGAACATTCAACAGCCTAAAGCAGCTTCAGAAGCACCATCGTTTGGCCAACAGCACAGTACACCTGGGAAAGGTGAGCTACAGATGGGACCAGTACCAGGAAGTCTCTCAGTGAGTGAAGGACCCTGTTTGGAGGCAGGACACATACCCTGGGGGCCTGTGTGCCACCGTGCCTCGTGGTGTCCCTATTCAGGTGTGGACAGTGCTAGGACAAAAGGATCTCTGGCATGGCCTTTGCAGCCTCTGGCTGGAAGAGCAGCCCAGCCATGGCTTTTGGGGAAGTGGGAGAGATCACCCAGGCCATTGTCCTCAGACAGCCCTTAGATGGAAATGATCTGGGGCTTTGGTGCTTCGAAACATTGGATATGGGAAAAAGATGCCCCAGGAGGCTCAGCTCATGCTGCCCTTCGAGCCCTGACAACCTGTAGCTTCCCTGCCCTCGCCTCTGCTCGCAGCCGCGCTCCCGACCGTGAGCAGCTGGATTTGGCTCTCCCGAGGTGTTTGGGTCCAGTCTGAGTTTGCATCCTTTCATCTTTTCTTTAAACCTTTTTTCTGTCTTTTAAATCTTTTTCTCCAATTTCAGTATCTCTGAAGGGTGAGTGAAGCTGAACACTATGTTCTGCTCTTAAACAGCTAGTTACTGGGCACTAAACCACACTATTGTGAGTATTGAAAAAAATATATATCAAAGCTTTTCAAGGCTCTAATCCAGCAAAAAACAAAGGATTGGGGATTTTGGCAGTTCCCAGGCGATCCTGAACTCTTCTTCCTCCAACCAGCCACACAGAGCCAATGCATGTGTGCAAAGACCCAACAAAGTTTTGTCTAAACTCAACAACCTACAAATGAAACTCTATTATCATGACATCCCTGTGCCTGGCCCTGTAATGCCCCCCCACCAGGGAACAGGGCCTGCCTTTACAGCTTCTGGCTAGCTCAAAGGTTTTTGACCAGTGCTTGAAGACCACAAAGGATGCAATAGCTTCAACCCTCGTTCCCTCACCCAAATGGCCCCATCCCGAATGTGATGCACTTTACTTTTTGCCCAGATCTTCCCTAACACATTTAATGGTTATGAGATTAAATAAAATGCTCCTCTATTTGAATAATTCCAAGAGAAAAGTGTGAATCAATTTACAAGATTTGTTTGATGCAATCAGGTTCCAAGCCTGGGGAGAAGGAAATGATACTTTCCTAGACAGCCTTTTAGATTAATCAGCTATAAAATACTGTAGGTTTAGTAGACAGTGCTTCAGTGGTTGCACTGGTATTCACAAGAATCTTGAGTTCAGCCCTTGGCAGTCTGGTACAGGAACTTTCAGGGAACTGTAGGAAAGCCGTGATTTACCAGGAGCTGCACTGGGGGACTCTGGAGCCGAGGCTCTGTTAGACTTTGCTGTGGTGGTTTAACCACAGATGTGGCTGTCGCCTCCAGCCCATGGAGAAGCACTGTCTTCCCTCCAGAAGGTACATTCCTGCAGACAGTGCAATATCGCAGTGGGGCTGGACCAAGCTGTCCTGTCGTCTTCTGTTGAAGTGCCATCCAGGTGGCAGATGCCCAGCGCTGGGACAGGCTGTCAACAAACTGCATCAAGACACGTGGTGAGGGGTGGAGGTTTCCAGTGGCACAGTACTTTGTGAACCAGCTTTCCCTGCAGAGTTGTTCAAGTCATCTGGGGCATCATTGGAGGGTTTCTTACATTCCCCTTCTCCAAAAACCTCTGTGGAGCTACTGCTCAGAAATATATTCTTCGCATGTTGATTTTTCACATTCCTTCCCTCCTGGGGGTTCCTCTCGGTTCTTCCTGGGCATCCTCACAGGGAAGCAGGGGTGCTAAGACTGTCTCGTACCTCTTGCTGCCACCCCAGCTCTCTCTCTTCCAGAGAGTAAGGCTGCTTCAGTAGTTGCACCGCTCTGCCGAGGCCACTCCTGCACGAATTCCCGGCAGGATTTAACTACCTACGGACCCACATGAGGCTTTCCCATGGAGCCAGGAGCAGTGACAGGCAGTGCCAACCACCCTGCTCCCACCAGCCTGCCCTTATCGCTCCGGCTCCATGACAGGACTCAAGATGGCCCAGGGGGTCTGGGGAAGGGCAGGGCTGCCCAGCAGTGTTCTCCACGACCCCATTCTGCCGACAGCCGGATGGTGGGACAGCACACCCAGCCCCACGGCTTTGCAGAGCAAAAGAAATCAGGGAGCCCCCAGGAAAGCTGAGATGCAACAGGCTCCCTCAAGTTGAAACCCCTCCAGGACAATAGGCTGCAGCCCCAAAATAAACCCCCAGCTTTGCTGCCGAGACCGGTGGAGGTTCCTCAGGACGAAATGGGACCCAGCACCCAGCGTGATGTGTCAAGGACAAGACACAGGGAAGTAGAGACAAGGCACTGTCAAAAGGGACACTAATTAGTGCTAATTGCAAGTAGTCAGCCAAATCTAAGAGCATGAAGGAACTTAGTCCTGGCAAAGCCGATGGCTCCCAATGGAGTGAGGAGGGCGTCTCCTTGGCAGGTAGTGGTGGGAGAACCCCACAGAACCCCTCACATGGCCTCCCCACTCCATCACCCACTCTTCCTGTACCCCATCCCGTGCCTGCATGCTGCATCACTCGCGTGGGTCCTCACAAGCTGCTGTCCGATGTCCCTTGGAAGCAATTCCCATAGCTGGAAGGGCTCAAGTTATGAATCCTGGGAAATCCTGCTGCAAAGCCTCGGGTGGGCGGCCAGTCCTCCCCGAGGCTTGTGACTACTTCAAAGGCAGGAGAATCACTGGGGAGATGATCCCAGGAGACGCTGGGAGATCACAGCAAAGCAAGCCCTCCTCCTGTCCTCCTAGCACCATGGGTCCACCCAGGTGAGGGTCTCAGTGGACATGGGTGCTCCTGTGAGGCCTTGGAGCCCCTCTTCTCCCAGTGGGGTTAAACCCATTTTCTCTAGATATTTGATGAAATAGTGACATTTCCAAGACAGCATCTGCTTTCTGTCATCTGCAGTCTTCTCTTTCAATCTAGAGACCATGTCCCTTCTTCATTACCTACACCTGTAGCGCTTTCAGCTTTGCTGCTTTGGCCCCAGGATCCTCCTGAAGCTCTTTGTGCTTGGACCAAGTCTCCAAGCAGGGCATCAAGATCTGCAGCATCTCACTGTGGAGCCCATCGGTGCCTCCTTGTGACAAATGTGGGTGATGGACAGGGTTCTCTCACTTGCTCTGAAAACAAGGGTGGGAGTTTTTCACCTTTGTAACATGATTCTCCAACAGCAGAACATGGCTGTCCTCACATCTGCAGACTTTATTTGGCACCCACATCCTCATGGGCATTGGGGAGCTCTCAGTATTGGGTTTGAAATCCTACCCAATTCCTTCCTTACCCATTCCCTGCAGTTTCTCCTAAAAGACCGATAATATTTCTATCCTTGCCCAGCTCTGGAATAAAAAGTGGGGCACAGATGCACCCAGGTGAGCATCACAGCAGGTGCTGAGACAAGATCCTTGCCAGGGCTGTGACTGTTTTCTGCTCAGCACTCGTGATGAGTAGCAGACAGGACATATTCATAGCAAGCAGGATAGAGGTGTAAAAAAACCACCTTTCCTCTTTGCCAAGCCCCGTGGGTACCACACAGGTCAAAGACTAACGACGCACTTGCTCACCTTGCCAGACCAGACAGGATGGAGACCCACTGGAGACCCACTGGAAAAGTCTAGAAGAGAAGTTCAGTTCTCTGTGTCTTGCTAGTGAATTCCCATTCATGCATGATTTCTCAAATGCCTTTTGAGTGCTTTCCTTTGCTCTCTGTGCCAGCAATGACTCAGGCTTGGATGTGCATTGTCAGGCAATCCGGAGCTGGCTTCTTGCTAGGAAACACCATTTGCTCAGCAAGAGTAATATGTAAGTGCCCTCTGGTGGTAATTCCTTATGTCATCGCTGGGACTTGTCCCTCTCCTTCCCGCTCAGCCTCCCCCCTGCTCCCCCAGGATCTTCAGTGGGATACCCAAGTGGGAGCAAACACAGCTCCGGTCGCCCCCCATGCACTCACGGGTGCTCCGTGTCCAGCTGCCCTGCCAGGTTCTGCAGCAAAATCATCTGCCTGTCCCTGATTTCATTCCTG
>NW_009703828.1:0-10323 GCF_000703405.1 Apaloderma vittatum | reverse complement strand
AGGACAGCCCCAGGAGCCGAGCGCTTGGCCTACTTTGCTGCCCACGTGTTCCTCCACAGCACCATCCAAGCGCAGAGCCGCCGCCACCGCTGAGGATGCTCAGAGCGGGTACCCTCACAGCCCCCTTCTTCCCCACCAACATTCATATTTCAGATAGTTTTAGCAAAAATTTGGATGCGTGAAGTATCAGCACCCCTGTGCTGCTCGGAAAGCCGTGACCAGGCAGGAGGATGAAGTCTAAACTTGCTCCTCCAGTGTGGAAAGACTGCAGTGAAAGCTCAGCCACGGTACAAGTCCTCGGAGACACCGCAGGAAATCAGGTTTTATAACACCGCTTCTCCCAAAATTCCTTCTGCAACTCACTGTTCTATTTAAGTTCTACAAAAAAGCTTACAGAGCTGTTCATTTTTTTTCTGTAGAAAAAAAGCATGAGAGATGCCCACACAATCACTTCGACTGCTGTGGGGGAGAAGGGGGTTAGAACAGAAAACATGCGCTGTGCCCACAACGGGATCAAAATCCAGCCTGGCTATATACTTAAACATGAAACGGGCATTTTTAACCCCGAGATCCTGCCTCCTGGCTCCTCCTGCAAGGGACAGAGTAATGCTGGCTCTTTTTGTTCTGCTCCATGACTGGGCAGAAATGGGGAGCTGCAAAGTAAAAGTGAGTCTAAGGGTGAATATCCCTTTGCATCTAGTTAAAACTCCTCTTTGCCAAGAGCTTTCCTGCTGCAGGAAGGACTTGGCAGGCTGAAAGCCTTGTAAATTAGGGACAAGGCTGACAATGCCCCATTTCTGTGTACAGTTGCTGGCGCTAAGATGAGATGCTCACATGAAATGCATGTGTTAAGTACCAAACCCAGGACTGCAAAATAAAGTTGTCCAAAGCTGACGTCTTTAATTTGTATTTCAGCCAGCTCAACGAACAGCCTGCATCTCACAGGAGCACTGCAGCACACAGCAGTTTTGCAAATTCAAAGCAGCTGTTTAAATATAGACTAAAGCAGATATTTAAGTATTTATCATTTCTCCTGGACCGTACAATAAATCAGCTTATGCTGCAAACTGTTGGGCACTTAACTTTCTCTTCCCCGGGTAAGCTCAGCCTGGGTGCTCACTGTCCAAGCGTCAGCCCAGTCACACCATACACCTTGGTGCCCTTATGGTGAATGCTCATAGTCTGACATAAGAAACACACACACGTCCTGACTCAGCACCAAAAACAGCAAAGTGAGCAGCTCTGCGACTGTCCTGTCCCCAGCACAGGTTAGTGGGGAATCTGTGCGGATCATCTATCTGCAGCCTTTGCATGGACACCTGGCAGCACCTGCCCCACCAGCATACTTTGTCCTACCTGCCCCAAAGGTCACCGTGACATTTCTGTGCCAAGT
Source organism: Apaloderma vittatum (assembly GCF_000703405.1). Classification (NCBI taxonomy): domain Eukaryota; kingdom Metazoa; phylum Chordata; class Aves; order Trogoniformes; family Trogonidae; genus Apaloderma; species Apaloderma vittatum. The sequence goes on along the minus strand of NW_009703828.1, from coordinate 8,930 downwards.
CACGGAGTCACTTGCAGACTGGTTGGGGTTGGCAAGGGCCTCTCAGGTCATCGAGTCCAAGCCCTGCTCAACCAGGGCCACACAGAGCCCATTGCCCATGACTTTGCTCATCACCATCTCTGTGGGTCTTCACTGGACTCTCTCCAGTATATCCACGTCTCTCTTTGCTCTGGGAAGCCCAGCACTGGACACAGCTGTGGCCTTTCACATGGTGAAGTCATGCTGACTACTCCTGATGATTTCCTTGCTCTTCATGTGCCTGGAAATGGTTTTCTGTCACTCTGGGGATGGAGGCAGGGCAGGAGAGTGATCCCAGCAAGCAGGCAGGACTCTGCTTCCCAATGACAGCAGCAGCTGTCTGGTGTCCACCTTGGAACACCTCTATGTTTAATTAAATTAATTAAAAACATGTACATCCAAGAAAATGAACTTGAGGTTTGTTAAGAGCCCACAGGTGAGAGCTGGCTGGTGCAGGCTGTCTGCCTGGGGTGAGGAGCAACTTCCCCCTGCCCCGGTCTCTGAATCTCCAGAGCCAGGAGTTTCACAGAGCATCTTGTGTAGTGGCCGACCTTTGCATGAAGCCAAACCTGATGGATGCACAGGGTGTCCCCATGTCCAAGCCCTGACAAACCCCCTGGGATCTGCTGGCCTTTCCTCCCAGCTCGGGGCAGCTTGCTAAAGAGCTGACAGCATCTGCAGGGGACAGAATTCTCCCTGGCACCGTGTGGACTGGAGGGCTGCGTTCAGCCTCGTTGCCAGGACTTGCTGAAACCTGATGCTAGTGCAAGGCCATAAAGATTATATATGTGCCCATGCACAACAGAGCTTCTGTGCTCAGTGCTTTACAACCCTGTGCATTGCAAAGCAGACTGTGTCTTTCTAGAAAGATAAACGAAAGCTACTGGAAGACAAGCAAATTGTGACTTTTGCTTCTGCGGACTCCCTGCTGCAGTGCAAGCCACAAGTGATGCATCTTCCTTGGTTGCTGAGCTCTGCAGAGGTCCGCTCCAGCCAGGTGCTGAGGGTTGGACAGCTGAGGAGGGGGCACTCAGGGGATTCCCCTCACTCCTGGGAACTCCTTCTCTGTATGCCCTTTCTGCCCAGGTTACCTGCAGCACCTTGGACTCTACATGAGGGCACAACTCCACCGTCCTGCCTCCCTGGGGTTTGCTATGGTTTCCTCTGCTCTCCCAAAGCACCTATGCTATGACTGTAAAAATCAATACTGTTTTTTCTTCCTCCCTTAATTGTTAAACTGTTTTATATGAGCTACCGCTTCTTCCATTTGTATGTATTTTTTGACATGGGACAATGTTTCCTGAACTAGTCTAAAGCATTGATTGTAGTTCAGGAGAAATGCAATGCTCCTGGAAAGAAGCTTGTAAATCCACTTATTTTCTTTCCTAATTGCAATTTCAGTGACTCATCCCTGGTGCCACACTGCAGTGCACATCCATTGTGTCAATTTTTACCCAATCTTGAGCAGTCACAATTCACTGCTCAAGTTTTCAGGCCACCCAAACCATTAGGAAAATAAATGTAAAATAAAAACCTGCTGGTACAGTTGACTGGCTGAGCTGCACAGCCCCTTGGGACAACAACAGAAGAAAAAGGCATTCAGTGCTTTCCAAGGCTGCTTGTGCTCAGTGCGGCTGAGCTAGTGCAAGCTGCTGTCTGGATGTGTGCTTCTCTGAACAAGACCTGACTCCTTCCCGACCCCTTTCCCTCCATCTTCCTCTCCCCATCTCTATCTCAGCCCTACTCCTTCCCCTCCCCACTTCTAACTCCCTCCCTTTCCTTTTCCTCCCATGTTTTATCCCACTCCCCATCATACCCTCTCCCACCTCATCTAAACCCTACCCCAATCCCCATCCCCACCCCATTCACATCCCACCCCATCCCTTTCACATCCTCTTCCCCATCTCCATACCCATTCTCATACCCACTCTGTTCCTTTCTCATCCTCATCCCCATTCCCATCCCATTCTATCTCTGTCCTCCTTTTTTATATAGAGTACTCGTGGCTTCCCCAGCCACAACCATCCACCCGTGCAGGGAGAGGTTTCTGGGGATATTTCCTGGGAGGATGATTGTGCTGAGGAGCTCCCGCAGGAGCTGTTGGAGGGATGCGCCTGGACGTGGACCGGAGCTCGTTCCCCTGCTCTCTACTGCCTGTGTCTCAGCCACAGGAGGCAAAGGCATCCCTCGGGGCACTTGGCCGTGGCTCTGGTCATGCTGTTGATTCCGTGTTCAGGAGAAGAGGGATGGGAGTAGTGCTCACTGAGCAGAAGCAGTGCACAAGCACAAACTCTTCTTATTGTCTCGCACGGTCCCTGCTTACCCCCTGGGAAGTTGCAGGGCAGCAAGCTGAGGCTGAGGCTTTGAGGAAGAGCAAGGCAGGAGAAGAGAGAATCCAGCTTGTGGCCCTGCCCCACCAAAGCCTCCAAAATACCTGTGAGCAGTGCAGAGGTCAGCGCCAGCACGGCTGGAAGGGCTGCAGCGAGCGGCTCAGGCACCCACTGACCTGACAGAACCGTGTCATTAGAGGGTGCCAGCGTTGCACTGCAGAGCCAGCACATTCCCTCGCCTCTTGTGGAGGTTGTCCAGCCTCGTCCATGCCAGGACATCTACACCACCGTGGCCATTAGCACACCCGACAGGGCAGAGAGGTCACAAAAGGCACTGAGCACCTTAATACCCGACCTGTCCAACCCTGCAGCCTTCTCCAAGCTTCCCCGTGGCAGGGGACTCCCACAGGAGGTGGATGAAGGAAGTCCATTCCCAACCTGATGTTTTGGAGAGGAGAGGCCAGGCACCCAGGCCATGCAGCTGGGCTCCACAGAGTGTTCGCTGCTTGAGGAGCAGCCAATCCCTCTGGCACAGCCTCCCCGAGGCCAGGCCAGTTCCTCCATTTCTAAACAGGCTCACCTGGCAGTGAAGGTCATTCAGATGGAGCCTTTCCCCAGGCTCAGCCGCTACTCACAGCACTTCCTAGAGTGATTTCAGCCTTCAACTCCCTCCCTCCCTCGGCTTTCTGTGCCGGTGTCGTCAGTGTTAGGAAGGTTTCCTGAACTGAGCTGCGTGACAACATAGCAGGGATGCTGTTCACACCAGGAAAGTGGGATTCAAGTGCAGAAGTTGCCGTGCCACGTCTCTCCAGCACAAACAAGGCTGAAATGACCTGGGTCAATTGACTGGGAGGTGGAAAGACAATGTCAGAAACAAACCAGGACACGCACAAAGGTGGGCATGGACTTCCCCTGTGCCCTCAAGTTGCTAAACTTCTGCTGAGGCATCTGGAAGTAAGGTCAGTCCACAGAAATAGGGGAGCTAGCTGAAAAGGGGCTGGCTTTATTAATAGAGAGTGGCACCCACATGCTGTCGCTTGGGATATAAATAGTGTGCAAATGAGATTCACAAGTGCAAGGGAAGGGCCCTGCCAGCTGCCAGGGTACAGTTCTGCAAGGATCTGGTTTCAGCGGGTCCCATGGTTTGAGCTTAGCCACGGGGCAGTGCCAGCAGAAGGGCTGTGGGCTGGTCGCATGGGTGTCCTCTGAAATTTGGAATTACTTGAGTCAAAACGCCTTGGTTAGTGTCACAGGGAGCTTCCTACACCGGTCACAAGGCTTGGAGTCACTCACACACGCAGTGTGTAGAGCCCTTGACAGTGGAGGTCTGTTCTGCAGGTATGTGTTGTGCCCAGTTCTTCCAGGACCAGAGCCAAAACCCATGATCTCTCCAGCTACTAAGAGAGAAACACTGAACAAAATGAAGGTCTGGACAGACTGCTGCTGAGCCACAGCATCCTACCCTGGTAATAGCTGAGTATTCCACCAAATGTCCCTGCAGAACTGGGGGTGTCCTAGGGAAATCCCAGCTCGGTATTTACTCTGAGATCTCCAGCATGTTGGGCTATAACAATGATTTTTCCTTTCCTGCCCTGCCCATTGGGTCACACCACTGTGGGCCACCCTAGACAGATTAGTTTTAGGAGAGAGAGAGATACTTCTGCCTTGGCATGGTACTGCACTGAGGCTTTGTTATTTAGGATCTTGCAAAGCACTCATCATTCTTGGGATAAAATGCTTTGTGGGAAGCACAAGACACTGTTATGAGAGCATCAACATTACAGTCTTATCTCTGAGGCTCTTCTGTCTGCCTTCCACAAGCCAAAGGCTCCTGGATGCCACAGGGTACCTGCAGCAGGTTTGCTCTGAAGGGTGGTGCTTTGCCTGCTACCAGCATTAAACCACAACCATCAAGTTACAATTCCCCCAGTGAAATCTCATCTCTTTTCCAGCCATCATGCAGGACCCTGGTAAAACCCATGCTGAAGTCTCCTGTGCTGTGTCATCTTGCACCACCTCCTCTCCCCAGACTTGCCAGGGCACAGAGCCTTGTGTCCATGGACACATGCCACCCACGCACGTCACACTCTTTGCAGTGGCACCAGCTGACCTACCCAACCCCTCCAAGCACTGCCCCAGCTTGCTGGCCATGTGGATGGGGTTCTTTGGAGCAGGGAGTGGGTCATGTCCAGCCCCTACTCCTCACTCCTCCACTGCATGGAGGTGGCAGAGGTCTGCCCGAGGGTCCAGACCCAGCTGATGTTGCTCTGAGGATGATTTATGGCTGCTTTGAAGATCTTTCATGTCAGTTCATCTAAGCAGATCCTGTTTACAGTAAGACCAGGGCTGGTCTGCCCAAATGTCCTCCAAACACCAGGTCTCTGCCAGCAGCCTCTTAGCTGTACAGAGGCCAGCATCATCAGAGTAATGAAACAGGATCCTGATGGTAGATGAATATCCTGGCCCTTGGGAGGGCTGCATCCACGTGGCCCTGCCATGAGAGCCTTGGCCATGGCAACAATGCGTTATCCCATCTGTGAGGCTTCTCTTAAAATAGCACCTCTTGGGGATGATTCCTCTTGACAGGCATTTTGGCATTTGATGCCTGACCTCCCAGCCGCCAGTATGTTCTGCAGAGCATCATCAACACCATGGACACCAGGTCACCAGAGATGACAAATCCTTGTCTGCAGGTGAATTCCCCTCGCTCTCTGGCTGGAAGCTGCTCTGGCTCTACAAAGATCACTTTCAAACCATTCCCATACCTTCTCCACTCCTTTGCATCCAAGGCTTGCAATGCTGCTGCTCTCCACATCTTCCTGCAGGGCTCTCAGGCATTTCTCAGGGCTCCTGGAGAAAACCACACAGTGGCCCTGTGGCCTAAACAGAGGTAAGATTTCCACAGCCCGCATCAGCTCTGCCAAGCCTCCATCAGTCTCTTTCTGCCAAATTGCAGTCAGGCCAGCCGAGGAATGATGTATCACTGTTGGCTTCTTGCCGCTGCTGTCTTGGTTTCTTGTGGCTTAAACGCCTCTGGAGTGGAGTCAGCAGAACTGAAGTGGGACCTGCCTGAGTACCTGCAGAGCACTCAGTCAAGGAGGTGACGGATATTTTCTTATCTGCTTCCTCAGCTCTGATGGCTGGAGGAGTGATGGACTAAACCATCCCCTTGAGAGCAGCCAGGGTCTGTCTGCCCAAAGCCCTCACAATAGCCCTTGGGAACGCACCAGCTGGAGGGCAAAGTGGTTGCATCTGTCTTTCCAGCTCAGTCCTGTGGCTCTGCTGCCTTGCGTTCTCTGGCATAGACAAATTTTTTCCTTTCAACAGCACCCACCCTTGAATTTCTTCACCTCATCTACAGACAATGATGAGTTGAAATCCATGCTTTCAGGGGTGGCCTGTGAGCAGACTTTTATGCAGGTAGGAAAACTGAGGCACAGCAAGATCGTGTACTTTTACCAGTCAGACTGGAGTGCAGGGAGCATCCAGGTATTTGAGATACACCCCACCCCTCTCTTAGCCTGGCATGGCAGGAGAAGAGCTATGGCTCTAGCTTCCCTCACATGTAGGTCACTGAGGCCAGGGCTTTGTCAGGTAATCTGCTCTTTTCCCACTAGCGATCAGACTGGCCCTTGATGATGTTTTATTTTCATATATTTGAATATAACAGCCTTCCTATCTTATCTTCCAGCATACATCTTGACTTTACTGGTTGGGAGCAAGAAGCAACAGAGATCAGAAGACACCAAGCGTGATGGAGCACCAGACAGCAACCTGGGAAGGACACAGAGCCCTGGGATGTGCGAGCAGAAGATTGACTTCAGGGCACAGGGAGCAACATAACAGCCTCCTGCACTGCTCTCACATGTGGTCCTTCCCGGCCCTTTGAAGAGGGAAAAGGAGAGAGGGAGCTGCTGCCAGAGACAGTCCGTTTCACCACCAGACAGGGCAACTGGGACAAGGAGCAGATGGAGGGTTTCTTAAGTCTGAGGGAGGCACACTAGAACCCATCCTGAGGAAGAAGGGATGAATAACTGCCTCTTCTCTGTTGCAGAGGAGGGCTTAGATTCACCCAGACAAGGCTGACAGGATACAAGGGGACACCAGATCTGTTCAACAGCGTCATGACAGGAGGATGTGACTCAGGCTGGACCAGCCACTGCAGCAATGACCCACTTCACATGTGGGTTTTTCAGCCTGGGTTCATGCTGCTTTTCTGTTCACAGGACCTCAGTTTGCCATCAGGAGTACAAGCCCCATGCGCTCCCAGGTCCAGCAGCTCTCAACTGATTCAGATCAGACACCTGCGCCCAACTCCTGGCAGAGCGAACAGATACTTCCGAAGCTATCTGTGTATCTGAGGGAAATTATAGACCTGAACTTTTAAACTGCTAATTTTTATCGAGCAAGTCAGAAAAGTGTCCTCATAGTACAGGTGATGGGTAAGAAAGACCTTTGTCCTAGGCAGGCCTTGGGATTTCAGATCACAGATCCCAGATCCACTGACTTTATCCTCCCAGGCAGCATTTTCATTTTGAAGTGTTATATCAGTCCTGGATCTGGCCACAAGGTCCTAAAGGGTATTTTTGTGTGGAGGCACTGGTATGTTGGCCAGGCTGGACAGGGCTTTGAGCAACCTGACCTAGTGGAACGTGTCCCTGCCTATGACAGGGGTGTGGGAAGTAGGTGATCTTCGGGGTCCCTTCCAACCGAAACCACTCTGTGATGCCATGATTCTATGTGGTAGGAACAGACATGCAGGCTGGTGGGAGCGTGGCGATGGGACAGGATCTCTTCAGCTGGCGCTGTCACAGAGAAAAGGATGAGAATGTCTCTTCCCTGATCCCTTCTGCCCTGCAGACACCCCTGCATAAACCAATGGCGAGCAAATCTGCCCTGCCCTGCCTGCAACCTGCTGTCTCACATGACACCGGGCTGTTTCAGAAGGGTTTTGCAACACGTTTTACCAAGTGGCTGTGTGGAAAGAGGCACAAAAGGCAGCAAGAATGGGGGCAAGCAACCACAGCGAGTTCTCTGAGCAATGGTCTTGCACTCTGCTGTTTCCTTTCTTACGGCTCACCTCTTCTCTGCAGCGTGACGGGCTGTGTGAGTCCAGCGTCTGCATTTGTCCTCTGCAAGGTCAAGTCCTTCCCTCTGTTTTGTGTCTTTAAAGCAATCAGAATGAAACAAAGTAAACAGTAGAGACAAAAGCTGTGCCACTGAGTTTGCCAAGCATTAGGAAGGCTAGGGGAGATAAATGTTGCTAAACCAGAGTTTCCACGCAGTGCAGGTTTCTCAGCAAACAGGGTTTGTGCCTCCTTTCCCATGTCTGCTAATAATGTTAGGTCAAATTAGGGAACAGGAAACAGCAAGGGAGAAAATGACCAGTAAAAGGAAAGCGCAAAGGGGACTGGTTTCGTGGGTGCAAAAGCCGGTTTCTCTTCCAGCATCTCAGACGACGTCTTCAACTGGCATTAATGCCATATGAGAGCTCACGTGAAACCATTAGTTCTAGAGGTACCACACCTGGGATGCCCCCACCACCTCTCCGCTAGCTTGTGAGGACGTGCTAACAGACCCGATGGAAACTAGGTGAACATACCCTCCGCACGTCCTTCCTCAGCAAGAGACCTGCCCCCTCTCATCCCAAGGGAGAGCTGGCTTGTCTTCTCTTCGCAGGAGCTAAATCCCACTTTGTTGCATGGCGTTGTTCCCAGGGTGCAGTAAAGATATCTGCACCTAGAAATTAACATATAATTTCTGTTGAAGGGGTAATAAGAGCGATAAAGCCTGGACTGCATTAATATTTGAAGTATGGTAAACTGCAATAAGGAGATTTAAGTATCAAGTGCCACTTTACTATTTTAATGAAGCCAAGCGATGCTTTTCCAAGTACCTTCTCAGTTAATATTTAACACAACAACGATGTGTGCCCATTGGCACTGGAAGGACCGAGACGAGTTTAAGGTTAACCAGCAGAACAATGCATATTGTGTATGCTGCCAGGTACCTGGCCAGGCACTATCATTTACAAACACGTATGTAAACAATATCATAGGGCAAAGAAAACCGCGCGCGAAGGAACCAGCCTGCAGCTGCCAGGGCAGCAGAGCAGCAGCCCCGTGTGTGATGCTTTTCCCTCTGCCCTCCCGCGCCAGCTCTCCCCTTCCTCCCGCCCTTTGCACAGGTCCCTGGGGCTCACCAGCGTGGTGCTAAATGGGAATTTTGGGGGGTTTGGCTCGTTCTGTTGGTTTTCTCCTGTTCTGCAGAGCAAGCTGCCTCCTGGGAGGCTCTGACAGGAGTGCGGAGAGCAGCGGGGCTGGGGAGCAGGGGACTGGCTGTTCACTCCCTGCATCCTGAGCAAGGCTCTCAGATGTCCTCCCACACTCCCATCAGCAAGAAGATTTAATTTTGGGAGCACTAAGGGCACTGGGCTCTTGATAGAGAACAGTGGCAGCTCTGTATCTTGCTTTTCTCTTGCCCAAGAACACAGCATGCCATATAATTAATTTAAACGATTTCTTCCTGGCTGAGCCTCATTAGGGACCAGGGGTAAAGCTGGCCTGGTTAGATTTCCTCATG
>NW_009703827.1:0-7710 GCF_000703405.1 Apaloderma vittatum | reverse complement strand
CCAGCACCGAGCCCTGATGGACACCACTCGTAACTTGCCGCCAACTGAATTTAACTCCATTGACCACAACTCTTTGGGCCCAGCCATCCATGCTCATCTTCCCTAAATCTAGATTCCCTATACCTTGCTGTCAGGCAGCTACCAGTCAGTGTTGCTTTGCCATTTTTATTCAGAGCTGTGGTTTTTTAGCAGCTATTTAGAAATGTCTGTTTCATTTTACTTGCCCATGTATCTCCCCACTGTCTGGCCAGCCTGTGGCTGATAATTCTCAGTGACTCACAGATAAAGACTATTAAAAAAATCCCTAAGCAGTGATGCACCAGATGTGCAGTGAAATTTTAAAAACATGCTATGAGTTTTTAGGAATACATGCAATTAATATTAAACAGATGCCTCAAGTTTCCTGCACAGCTGTTTCTCTATTACGTGTCATGACTTTTAATGGCACTGAGGTGAGACACACAGACATGAGGAAATGCAAAACTATTCCAAATTCAAGCTTTAAAAATTCTAGCAACAAAGAGGAAAAAACCAAAACAAACAAAGGAAAAAACCCACACACAAAGAAAGGCCAAACCACCAAACCTCTCACAAGGCACAAAATTGAAAATTTTTACTCTGGTGCTTCACAATGAAGACAATGAAATATCTCAGTAAAGGTAACACATGCAATCTAATGCTTGGTAGTTTATCACCTTTGTTAGGCACCCTTGTCTTTATTGACATCCTCTGATATATGTACTTCTGTAACAGAGATCCACTCTGTGTTTATACAGAGCTAGGACTAGAACTGGATTACAAGGCTGTGTTTTGTTCCAGAATCCCTCTTGCTGTGCGTGAACTGTTTATACAAACTGAAAAATCTTTTTTCAGGGAAGTTTGTCTACCAAGTTTCAATTTCTTTTTATTGGATATATGAGCCACTTATTACTCCCTGAAAGGCCCTCCTGATACTCATGTTGTCAGGACCTCCACAGCTGGCAAAGTGGCAGCATTACTGTAGGGGTTGTCCATGTTGGCAGCCAGAACTATCAAGCTCCTGATTGAGCATATTGTCTCAAAAAATCAGGACTTTTGGGTGGGACTCATTTAATCTGACATGAGGGATGGGATTAATCTCAACTAATGTGCATACCTAGAGCTGAGCTAGACATCAATTATAGTCCCTGGGATGTAGGTTTATGTTATCCTAGCAAAAACATATGGAAAGGTAGATGAATTGCACCCAAAAGGTGCCTACTTCTCACCCGTGACTATAAAAGGATGTGACAGGGATCAGCACTGATGTAGGTGTCTCTATGGTAGATATCTAAAGTCACATGAATCCTCCTCTGGCTTTCTAATGCTAAATGGTTAGCCAGGTGAATTCTGGAACGGATGAAGTCAGGTCTCCAACTCACAGGGTTACTTCAGGATCACACCCTCATCCAGGACCTCGCTAAGGCCTCATCTTTTAGCTGGTGTGGTGCAAATGCATCGGCGCTTTCACATTTCCTTGCATGTCTTTTCTGGCTCCAGGTCTAAGCAGTTCAAGTGACATAGGAAAGGCCCTGAATGTGAAACAGCTTCATCTTAGGCACCCTACAAGGCCTTCCCCTTAGGGTGCAGTTCCCCCTCCCACCCACTGCGCTCCCTGCCAAGGGGATCTCCTGTGGCCCCTAATTCCTCCGGCAGCAGCTGCCGTCGCTCCCTGTGTGCCTTCGGATGTTCATTAAAGTTCTGATGCTTGCTCTCTCACTATTCATCGTGCCTGCTGTGGGGAGTCACAGCCAGTTTATCAGCTACCAGAAGCACGCTTTCTGGGCTGAAAAGCAATTTCCTTTTCTCCTCTTATTGCAGGAGCCTAAGAAGGGTTTGATTTATGCCATCAGTTTTAGATTTAAAAATCTTCAGCTTCACCTAGGTACATTTCCTGGAGATCGACAATGCTTAGTATAGTAAGCATTTGGTAACGCTTAACAGATGAGCAATTCTGTTACGCCGTATGATCATCTCTTACACATTAGGTCTGGATTTTTCCTACCATGTTACAGTCACTGTCAAATAGTGCCATTCATCTTTTCCTCTTTCTTTTGCCAAGCTTGTGTTCCCAGGAGAATTCACAGCAGCGAATGGGGCAGCCCTTCGATACTGCTTCTGGTCAGCTGCGCTTCTGGCTTATTTTTCCTCAGCACTCCCACTTTGTTGCTGTGATGGCCCTTAAAAAACACAAACATTTGCCAACGTGCTCAAGCGCAGGAGAACGCAATGGCGCTATTTGAGAGGTTTTGGCTTTTTTAATGAAAAACACTGCTGTTTGCTGGGGGAAGCAGAATTCACCACCACATGGATAGCTCCAACTCAATGGGTCACACTCATCATTGCTGGATTTCTCCTGGGCTTGCCAGCAGCACGCCACGGGGGGTTGTTAGTCCGGCCATGGCCACACCACCAGCCGAGGAGGAAGCAGCGCTCCGGCATGATCCACGGCACTTGCACCGCGTACCCAGTCACCAGCTTCCATGTGGTTAAGATCAGTGAAACCTGGTTGGTCTGGTCTGGGAGCCGGACAACTTTGAGTCCTACTGGATGACTCCTGGGCCCAGTGCAGTCGTGTGGTACTGCTCTGGGGTGGCTGGGCAATGGGAGCAGGCACCTTGCACATCTTTGCTCTCTGGCAGGGAGGTCTCCATGCAGGGGGATGGTGAGAAGGAGCAAGGCAAGCTGAAATGGGCCACTGCGCTCCACCCTGGGAGGCCATGCAGGCCCATGCTGAGAATGTCCATGGTGGGTGAAGCACAGGAGTTGCTGCAGGTGAGGGTTGGGCCCATGTCGGGTGTACAGCAAAGGGGTGCCCTGAGGAGCGAGCAGGTGTACGGGCCCCCACTTTGTGCCTGGCACTCACTCATTCCTCTTTTCCATGCTGAAGGTGCTTTATTTGTAACACTTAAGAGAGCAAACCTGCTTTTCTGAGACAAGACACTCAGGGGAGGTATTGAAGCAGCTAATGCTTTTCTTGACTTATTTCAGTTCCCAAGGAGCCAGCTATTTTGGTTGCCAGTTTGCTGAAGCAAGGCCGTGTGCTCACTCACAGCCCTGCAGCAGAGCTGGGCAAGCCCCTTCCAGGCTCAGAGCTGCAGGCAGGTTTCTCCAGCTGATGAAGCCTGACCTTCTCATGACACTCTCCAGTTCCACCAGAGCTGTACCCCATGATTTGGGTCATTAAACATGCCCCAAAACTGGGTCCCAGAAGCCAGCAGGAGATCCTGGATGGGATGGCCAGGGCTGACCATCTAGCCTTGTATAGTGCATGTCCCGATGTTGGTTCAATGCTTACATCCCCTCTGCAGGGAGGCAGTGGTGGCCAGAAGTATTCGCTATCGGCCACGCTTGGCCAGGTGCCTGCTGGCGCTTCTTTTGGGTGACGACTTTCCTTCAGTCGCTCATGGCTTGTCACCTTGCCAGGATGCACGCCTCATGGGATTAGCCTTTGGAAATTGCAGCTGCGTGCCCTGTGAGCAATGTCCCTTCTAGGAAAGCACGTTAAACCTGGAGCCAGACAGTCAGCTGGATTTCAGAGCGAAATCTGATGTGTCGGTTTTGCCTGCCTGGGAAAAGAAAAAAAAAAAAGAGGAAGAAAAGTCCTACCTGCTTTGGCATCTGCTGGCGTCAGAAGACACGTCTCCCAGCGTGTGGCCTCGTGGCAGGGACGGGGAGCCAGCAGGCAGGGACTTGGGGCACTGCCAAGGACAGAATGGTGCTGGGAGCAAGCCCTTTGGGAATCCCAGACCTCATTCTCTCATCTCCTGGTCCCTTTATTCCTGTCCTCTACATGCTCACACACACGTGCCCCTGTCTGACCTGTTTGCTATTCCCTGTACCAGGCACCCAGGGGCTGACTCACCAGAGCCCTGAGCTGACATGGAAGTGGAGAAGATGACAACCTGTGACACAGAGCCTGGTCTGCAACTGAAATAGAAAAATTGCAGCCTTCAGATTCACAGCAGTCTGGTCAGCCAGACTCAGAGCTTCATTTCCAGCCTAGTTTTCTTGAGATCTTTGCTATTACTCTTCTCTGCTTCTATGATGTGACTCTTGTTTTAGATAGCTAGTTTCAGGGTATTTTGGTTTGGGGTTTTTTGTTTTGGTTTGGTTTTTTTCTGCACTCTCTGAGACCCAAACACTAGGTGTTGGATGAGAAAACCCTGTGTGTATGACAAGAGAAAAACTTTCGGTTGCCTCTTCAAGGCCTGTGCTGACACGGTTTGCACCATGGCTGAGAAGCACACCCGTGCTCCTCAGAGCTCTCTCAGCTCTGCAGAGGTTTCAGGCCTCCACCTTGCTCGCTGTGCGATGGCTGCTTGCTCAGACAGCAAACCCCAAATGTGCATTAAGTAAATAATCTCGGGCTCTCTATGCCTTCGTCGACCTCTGCTCATTAGAAATCTGCATCGCTTTACAAGTCGTGGCCTGAAGTGGTTTCTCAAACACTGCAAAGTCAGGACCAGCAATGGGGAAGAAGAGTATGTAATTAATGAGGCTCATTTCACATGCAGACATCAGACTCAACAGCACAGCGAGCCCAGCGCAAGGCAAGTAAAATTCCTTCAGAAGCCTTGATTTCCCAGGTCCCTACGTGGCTTGTTTGTTAATCCTGAGATTTTTCTCAGAAGTCTTTATCATCTAGAACAGGGGTGTGTGCTGATCACATGCTGCTTCTTGGAAATTACTGGGAGGCAACCTACTGGGAGGTAATTCTAGATGGGAATCTGAACAAAAGGTGTTGCTTAAGCATTTTGAAGAATAATTGAACACTTGCTATGCAGTTTGTTTAGTAACGTGAAAGATGGATCCTTATCAGAAGTCTCCACATGCTCTAGTTATTCAATTGCTTTCTTATTTAAATAAAGCCTAGCAAGTGTGTCCATAAAAGTAAAATTACCTCATAAAAGCCAGTATCACTGTAGTCTGCCTGCTCAGATAATTGAAAGTTATATTTTCCTGTTAGTATGTCATTATATCATTTGTTTTTTACAGATCTGTTGGGTGCCCTTTGGTCTTTCAAAGGCAATATCTGTGCCATGCACCCCCAGTGCTGTTCCTGTTAAGATGCCACGAAGGCGAATGTGGTTGTGGGCTCATCCCTACCGGCCTCAGCCACGTGGGAACACTCCCAGTCTCATCCTGGGTTTCACAGGGTTGTGAGCTGGGAAGCATCACCCCTTCCAGCAGAGAAAGTATCACTAAAAAATCAAAATGAACATCAAAGAAGTGTAAAAGCCTCTGCATGTCTGCTTCCCAGGGGACAGTGTTCAGGGTGAGTGCAAAAAAATAGCCACACTCTAGTTGGCAATGACTCCCTTCAGGATAATCCAAAATTAAAGGTGCAAAGACAGAAGATTAGTGTCAATTAAAAAAAATAGCTAATGATTGAAATCACAGTAAACAGTAACTTGCAGCTATCTCAGGTGCTGCAAGAGTTTGTGTATTCTGAAAGTCAGTAGAGTTAATTCTGAGGCCTGTGCCTGAGCTGTGTGCCATGGTAAAGGCTGACCTAGAGCTGCGGAATGGCCCGGTGCAAGCATCCCGATCATGGGGCGAAACTCACTCTAGGAGCACAGCCATCAAACCAAGAAGCAAATGCTGGATCAGTTCTGAGTGTAGAGATGGAAAAAAAACCCCAACCCAACATTGTTAATCATAAAACAACTCTGACTTCAACTTGCAACATTGCTGATGGGGTCCGCAGTGAGCAGCGCTCCTAATTAAAGGTGTTGTCCCAGCTACTCTGAGCCTCTTCCTGGAGGACACTCTGTCATGCAGAAACAGGGCTTTGCGCAGTTAGATATTATGCCTGGGCACACATTCTTCAGGAAGTGCTATGACAGCACTCACAGGAGAGTAATAACTAGCCAGCAAGCGAAAAGAGCCTCTAAGCGCGTGCTGCAAGGAGTTGCTAAGGCGGTCTCTGTATATCCTCTTTCTGCAAATGAGCTTGCTGCTGATGTGGAGGCGTGGGTGACATCCTGGGATGCTGATGGCCTCTCTACGCACACCGTGGGAACATTACTGTAGAACACTGGTCATGGAAATTCACGTTGCCTACTTTGCCCTTCCAGAGTCTAATGGGTTTGTCCCTCTTCTAGACAAAGAGCAGTTCAAGCACTTGTCTCATTCAACCCCCTCTGCTCTCTTCTGACAGCAAGGGCTGGTGCTAGATAGGTCAGAAATGAAAGTCCTAAAGATAGAAGAAAGAAAATGCATAGTTCATTTTGCACAGACTGCCATTAGGTTGCATTTCATTTTGGGTCAATGTGGGTTTGGCTCCTTGATCTTGAGGTAGAAAGCTCATGAATCTATTAACAATCTCCTGAGCCATCAAATCCCACCTCTTAGGGGATTATTCACATTCCAGAACTCAAAACAATCTCAGTTTTGGAAACATACTGAAATCCTTGCTGAATGGCTCCACTCCTCTGCTCTTTTTCCTTCCTCGTGATGCTTACTTTGAAGTGAATAGTGCAAAGTAGCACTTGAAGCAGTGAAAAGAGGACCCCATAACCTAGAGCGCTTACTACACCCACAAAACCCCCTTTCCTTTTTATTGCCCCAAATCCATAAAGACTGCTTTTCAAAGGGAGGCAGTAAAAGTACCACGCTTCAGCAGGTTCCAATTAAAGAAGGCCTAATCCAAAGCGCATTGAAGTTAATAAGAGGCTTTTTGTCTCTTTGCTGCTGGGGCTTGGACCAGACATCAGTGTCAGAAATGGTATCTGTAACACACGCAGACATTTTAACGCAGCCACTGCTGCAGGAGTGCTGAGAGTCTTCCCACGCCATTATCAGCTCTACTGATCCTTTGGCTCTCCCCAACAGCTTCAAAGGGAAATTGTCAATTCATCTTTTTTTTGTTTTTTTTTCAATACTAAAATGCTAGGCGGCTTGGACCAGACATCAGTGTCAGAAATGGTATCTGTAACACACGCAGACATTTTAACGCAGCCACTGCTGCAGGAGTGCTGAGAGTCTTCCCACGCCATTATCAGCTCTACTGATCCTTTGGCTCTCCCCAACAGCTTCAAAGGGAAATTGTCAATTCATCTTTTTTTGGTTTTTTTTTCAATACTAAAATGCTAGGTTTAGAAGAGAATCCTGCTAAAACACATACTTAATTTTTTTTAATCTGGAAAGATGTTTTGAAAGATTATTTTCTCTTCCAGCAAATGTTCCTTCCTCTCAGGAAATCAGTTAAAAAGACACTGTATTTGAACCCCCCAAAAGGCCAAATCACTGGCTTTATTTTTCAGTCTATTTATCAGGTGATAGAAAGACACCTTGAAAGCTTCATTTAGCAAAATCTGGACAAACCTTTTGCATGTTCATTGTAAATACACAAAGTTTTTAGGAACTGGCTTTTCAGCTCTACTTCTATTATGCCTTGACATTAGTCTATGGCTGTGGAGAATATGTAAGCTTATAAACAAATTAGCTCCCAGAGACTGTTTTTATTTCCAGTAAGAAACAAAATTGGCAGCATGACCACATTTAGCATCAGATGAGCGTGCCTTTTATGTTCTTTGAATATAATATGACTTTGTTTATTTTTCCAGCCCTTTGCAGAAGTTTTATTCCCTATATCAATGACTGTCATAACATATGACTCAAGATGGAAATTTCCCCCACACGATCTGAGAGAAGTGGCTCGAAGATGACTGCATTTTCATTTTACTC
>NW_009703826.1:761-13187 GCF_000703405.1 Apaloderma vittatum | reverse complement strand
AATCCGGCTGAGCCAACCCAATACATGCAGTAAGATTTGTAAAAGGTGTTTGTGTAGCAAGAATGTGTTGCCCTTCCTTTGACCATTGTAGCTGGGAGAGAGGTCAGGCACACGCGTGCACAGCAAGGCATGTGGTAATGTTTCTTCTTCTATCAAACGTTCCCCAGGAGTTCCTTGAAATCTCTTGGAATGAAAAAGAAAAACAGCTTTTATGACAACAAGCAGTAATGCTAGGGAAAGTTCCAGAAATCTGAGGAGTTTCTTTTACATCCTTTGCCTAGTTATGATCCCTCAAGCCATCTTTGTGCTGGAAATTTGTGTTACTTTGGTGACACTTCAAGTTTGAGATCAGCGATTTCATTGAAGTCTCACTTCATCTTTTACATTTTACCCATTCTAGTAATAGGATGTGTATGACTGCATGCAACTGGAGAGAAAAAGAGGCTTAGAAATTCAGGAACAGGGTGAGGACTTAAGGATGTCAGAAAATGCCATTTAGCTAAGGCAGAATGTAAGAATGATATCTATAAGTATCACATGGAAGACTTCTCCATAGCTGTTTTATGTAAGTTATTTGAAAGATTGTTTTATGTTAGCACTCTATCTGTGCATTCTTTTACCTATTTTCTTAGCGACTTAATACATCATATTGTCATGCATTGTCTCTCTGTATCGCAATGTGGAAAATGCTCATGTGTTGTCATGTGTCATGTCATCATTTCTGAGATGATGACTTGGAGGTGAATGTTGGATCACAAAACTGCTCATGCAGCAGTTTAGCAGAAGAACGCTGAAAAGAGGTACTATTGGGAGGGTGAAGAAAATGTATTTTTATATGAAAAGATACACAATAACTTTATAGTGTCTAACTAAAAAAGACTGCAAATATGATTTTTGTTTCTAAATAAATGGGCAAAAGGGGAAATAGCACTGAGAAGGGAGAATGAGCTGAAGACAAATGTTGCTGCATAGAATAACAAACACCCAAACTTATGTACTAGTTAGGTCTGAATAAATTTAGAATAAAAACTGAAAGAAAATTCTTAGCCACTAGAGGACCCAAGTTCTGTATCATCATCTGGAAACAGCAAAAGATGGAACTAAACAGATGAGTTTTATAAATGAAATATTGCCTGAAACAGCTGAGGGTTGGACTTGAACCAGCTGATCCAATCTGATCTGATCTGATCTTTATCTCCAAGTCCCATGTTTTTCCTTTCTCTCTAAATGAGATGCTTGATCCTCTCTATAAAGTCAGTTAGTGTTTCCATTTGTCAAAAAGCTCAATGTCTACAAAGATGACCATGTTGTCAGAGAGGCTTTTCTAGCTGGTCATTACACAGGGCATGCATCCCCTGACTTAATTTACATCAATAGCTGCTATTTTTAAGTCAAGGGTGCTATGGTGAGAATTAAACAGGAGTCTCTGGTTAATCCTTACACAGTGGCTTCAAGGCACTTGACTTTATTGTCTTCTGCTGTGTAGCATCTTAGGAGTCATTCTTCTGGTCCTAAATCCTGTAGGTATTTCTGTGGATGGGTAGCACTTCCAAAGAAATCCTGCTAACTTCAGTGGAGTTTGTGTAAGGCTGAATTTTGTGTAAGATCAGACGTGAATCTGTGTGATTTTGTTGCAATTCCTACTTTTAAGCTAAGTTCCTATTCAGTATGCATAAGAATGACAAAACCATATCAGTGGTATTTTGCCAGTCACACGCTCATCACAGAAAAGAAAAATCAGTAGAATTTGAAAAAATGGTAATTTTATGGTAGTAAGAACTTAATTTTTCAACTAATGCTTTTTATAGTGATTACATTTTCAGACACAGCTAAGAAATATTATCCAACCAGACCAATTCAGAAAAATGTGTCACTTGCTGTTTGTCTTTTTTTGAGAGTTTTTTTCTTATAATTGAGTTTTATTCTACTTATAATGGTTTATGGAATGTGAATAAAGCCTTTCTTAGCACAGCTGAATACAGATACAATACTAACACAATGACAGTATATTCAGCATGTGTTAAATTGTCATCAAGAAGTAAACAAAAGAAAACTCAGAGGAAATCTTTCCTGTGCCCCAAGACTTATCAAAGATATTTTGGTATTTAAAGTTTAAATCAGTCTGTGCTTTTACTCTGAATGCCAGCATGCAGCTGTATTGACAGCAGAGTGGTTGTGATAAAAGGGTCACTTTGAAAGTCATGAGGTTTGTTCAATCTGAAATGCCATCAGGGAAATAAAAAAAAAAATATCTTCTTGGATATGAAACACGGAGGTGTGATAGCACACATGTAGACACTGAAGTACTGAAATGAAAGGCAACATTTATGTTATTGCCTGAAATAGTAATTTACAGAAGCTTTATGTGATGTTTTAGCTTCTCCACTTAGAGTAGATACAAGAATTTCTAATGCCTACAGTCTCCCACAGAGGCATTCTTTTAGCCCACTTTCTTTCAGTCCACTTGGAGAAAGAGTTTAGAGCTTGAGTGGAAAAAAGCTTCTCTTTATACTAGAAAAGTATATGATCATAAAAGGATACAAGTAACGCATCTTGCTGTATATTTAGGTAAACGTGGTAGATTTTGAAAGTTTAGGTTAATTTTCAAAATTTCTTTTATTCTGTAAACTACGTGCCTTTACGGTCTTTGCAGCTGATAAGCATCCTTTGATAATGTCAAATAGTTCCTGCGTCAGGTACGGTGAGCATGTGCAGGAATAGCCTTTAGTTTTCCCAAGTATTTAAGAAAAGGTTTCATTAATTGATAGTTTGTAAGGCTTTTGTGGGTGCAACAGTAGATTTAAAACATGCTGCAACACAAGAAGTATTCCAACTGTGAGTTCCAGTTCAGCTCAGGACCTCATAATAAGCTGGAGATACATAATGATTGTGCAGTACGTACCGGTCTCGGTTGAAGATGTGCTGAGGAATCTCCAGCCCCATCCCTGCCCTGCTGTGCCACTCCATCGCTGCAGACCACCATCCATCCACCACAAGGGGCCTTAGGGTTGGTGTTATGGCCTCCCAGCTGCCAGCCCTCACTGCCTGCCAGGTTACTGCCATGGCTTTAATTTATGCGGGCTGTGAAGCACAGCAGCAGGAGATCTGATTTACCTTTCTTGGAATCTTAGAATCATAGAATGGCTTGGGTTGGAAGGACCTTAGAGATCATCTAATCCAACCTCCCTGCCATGGGCAGGGATGCCCTTAACTAGATCAGGTTGCTCAAGGCTTCATCCAGCCTGGCCTTGAACATCTCCAGGGAGAGGGCATCCGCAGCCTCTCTGAGCAATCTATTACAGGGTCTTACCACCCTCATATTGAAGAATTTCTTCCTAAGATCCAATCTAAACCTATTCTCCTTCAATTTAAGTCCATTTCCCCTTGTCCTATCACTGGACAGTCTTGTCCCTCTACAGTCTTCTTGTAGGTTCCCTTCAGTTATTGGAAGGCAGTTATAAGGTCCCCCTGGAGACTTCTCCAGGCTGAACAATCCCAGCTCCCTCAGCCTATCCTCATAGCAGGATATTGGATTTATACAGCAGTTGGCAGACTGGCCTATGGCTGAACTGCTGGTTTCTATTGCAATAAAACATAGCAAAACAGGAAAAGCTATTAATAATTGAAGATAGCACTCAAGCTTTGAGGAAACAGCTGTGTTTAAAAGGAGTTCTAACTCATGTAAAGAACAATACCTTAAAGGTACTGAAATTATTTGGGTTCATCTGTTATGTACTAAGTATTTTGCCTTCATTTTCAGGGGAAAATGATTCAGTCATTAAATGACTGCTCATAAAATTCTGCTTCAGAGTACTGCCTTGTGGAACTAAAATTACAGGAAAATGCGCTGATTATTCAAGATGTGGAGAATTTCACTGAAGAAATTATCAGATAGTTCAGAGAAGGGTTTTCTTATGTCTTTTGCATTACAAAATTACATGGAATATTTGCTTTAGATAGATTTACCTAAATGGATGTAGAAAGAATGTAGTGTGGTTTCCTCGTTAACCCTGCTGTTGAGTGTCGGCTATTTTAGTGTAAATTACCTGAGAACCAAGAGTTAGTATTTTAAATAATGGGGTTACATCAGAGTTTTTAAATATTTTTGTCTGCACCATTGCTTAGTTTATTTATTTACCCTGAACAATGTGACTTATCTTGCACCAGCAAAGTTCACAATACCTCTAGAACTGGCTTTCTATATGCTCTTAGAGCAACAGGTTTTATAAATGCTAAACCAAAGGCCAGTTAATCAATGCAAAAACCATTTCCACACAATATTATATTAAAAAACAGACTGCTGATAACTGTGGGTACTAATTGTTACATTACTGGCTTTTGCCAGCATTTGCATTATTTATGTTTTCTCATTTGATGGTGTGGTTTGCACTTTCAGTTTGCAATAGGCTGACTTAGCTTTAAATGTGCTTTATTCAAATGGCCTTTTAATCTAAGGCAGAAAGATCACATCCTCAAATGGCAAAAATTAAGGTGATTAATGAGCTATACTAGTTTATACAGGCAAAATGCCTGTTTTGACTGATTCTGAGGTAGATAAGATCAACAGTTAAGAGCTGAAGACAGGTAGAAGAGTCTATACCATAAAGCTGTGACTCGATTCACATTCTGCTCCCAATTCTCAGCAGGATTAGCTGGGCAATACAGCTGTCATACCTGACTGTGTAATGCTGTTATATGGTGGTGTATTATTCTATCAAATATAATATACAAGCTGAAATAGTTGGACAGGTTACAGAGCACATCTTTAAAGATTGAGAAGTGTGTGTTGCAAAATTCTTATTCTGCCTGTAGACCTAGAGAAGTGGAAGAAGTTCAGTAGTTGCATTGCATCCCCCACTGGCAGTACACCTGCAGTATATTTTCCCATGGGGTTTGCTGCGGATTGTTTTGGGTTTTGCTTGGTTTAGGTTTTTTATTTGGGTTGTTGGTTTGTTGTTGGATTTTTTTAATAGCTAAGGTCTGGATAGAAACTAAGCCTTTTGCTCTCCTCCAGAAAAATATTGCATTGTTTTTCCAGCAGTTTTCTTCCAGGATCTTTATCTCACTTCCATTGCTTCTCTCCCACAGCTGCCCTCTAGAGTTGTCTTTTGCCTCTTGAATAGCAAATACTGAAGCCTTTCCTTGAGACAGTGCTTTATCTCCCAATCCTGTTAGAATATATCAGTCTTCTCTACAAGCCTTGCCTTACAATCAGAAGCTGTTTTGCTTGATCATGTCTAGGGTGGCACAGACTTTTTTGTTCAAAAACAAAACATGGTTGTGAAGGTGTTTGTTTTCTCAAAACTTCTCCATTTGAATACTCCTTCTCTCAGAGCGTGGGATTGGAAAGTGTGGGAGCTCTTGCTGTAATCAAGGCTCTCAGGATTTCCAGGCTCCCTCCTGTTCGGGCAGAATTTGGAGCGGTGATCCATGGAGGAGGTTACTGGGCTGTGTGGCCAGGAATGGTCCTCCTGGTGGGGCTGGAAACCACACGGCTGGCTATGGAGCCGCTGCCTGGACACACAGAGTTTTGTCTTCAGTGTCTTTTGAAAGATGAGCTGCTGGCGCAGGGAGCGAGTTCCTTTCTCTTTCCTGGTTCTTAAGTCACAACATTTCCATCACCTTTAGAGACAATTTAGTGATGTAATTAATCTCCCTAGTTTGGATTAGGCATTTACTCTTTTAATAGTCTCATTTCACAAATCGTACATATACAGCCATGACTTCAACTCTCAGGTAGGTAATGGATAAAACCAGAATAAGGATCTTGGTATTTCCTTCCTTTTTCATGCTTTCTGTATTCAGATTTTTGCACTGAATTAACTTCTGCTAAGCAGTATTTATTTGTTGCTGCTCCCTGAACAAAATAGTAAATATATGTATGCAATTTTTCATAAGAAAACATGTTTATACTGGTGCAAATTTAAACATCTATTTGAAAATCTGTAGCATGTATACTAAGAAGATTATTTCTCTTCTAGCATTCCAATTTCATGCAAAAAACCCAATTGGATTGACGTTCTGGATGTTTACCAGCACATGACATTGATTCTAAGTATAACTAGACTAATTATGGAGGGAAATGAATAAAATACACAGATACAGAAGTATTGTTGCATATCTAATTGTGTTATATGGGCTTAATCTAGTTTCATTAAACAGCAAGTCCCACAATAAGAGATATTTAGTTTTCCTGTTAGCATGCTAACAGGTATAACAATCTTTCTTTAGAGGCACTCCAGTATGGTAAGAGCTTATTCCATTATGTTCACTGCAATGATGAAAAGAACAAAGTATTAGAAATGAATCAGTATAATTATTGTGGTCAATGCATTGCCTCTTTAAATTCATGTTCAGAAGCTACCTTGCTGAAAAACTCCTACAGAAAATCCTAATATACATTTTTGATTTTATGATCAGAGCTAAAATAAAGCTGTTTCACTGAAAATTGTGTGGAAAGCCTTCCAGGGGAAATGCTAATGCCAAGTTCATCCCCCATGAGAAAGAACATCAGCTAGCTTTCTGGTGAAATTTTTTCACCCACGTTCAAACACACATTA
Source organism: Apaloderma vittatum (assembly GCF_000703405.1). Lineage (NCBI taxonomy): Eukaryota > Metazoa > Chordata > Aves > Trogoniformes > Trogonidae > Apaloderma > Apaloderma vittatum. The sequence continues at coordinate 6,627 of NW_009703826.1, read as the reverse complement.
AAATTGCAAACCCCATGGCAAGATGTTTAAAAACTGTTTCAAAAATAAAGTGATTTGGTTGGATTGCTTTCGGATGTGTTGTTTGAACACAGGCCAGCATGGACCCATCTGGCCTAGGGGGACTATATTGGGGACCTTGCAAGGAAACTGTCTCTGTAAGGAATGGTTGGTGAGATGCTGTAATTTCATGACCTCAGCAGCCCAGATCCAACTGATCCAGTCAAAGCTTACTACAGCTCCCTTCAACCACATGCATCCCTATCTCTGTCACAAATAAACCAAATTCCAGGAGAAAACAGGTCCTTGAGCACACCTCCAACATTCTGAAATGACTGAGGATGAACTCGTGGGGCTGATCTCAGCTGGTCTCAGGTGCCTTCACTGTTTGAGTTTTAGGGCTTTATGTTTTTTCTTCAGCTTGCCTAGATTTCTTTTTCACTTCACCTGGTTGTGGAGTGTCTTCTTCACAGTGGTATGGCTCTTGGCAGGCGTTCACATCCCCTGCTCTGCATCTTAGTAAGGTCAAGTCTCTGCTCTTCCAGGCATGTAGCAATGGACAGCAATGACCTGGCTTCTTGTGGTTTCTCCTGTTTCTTGGCCTGACCTGTCTTTCAGGTAACTCACCTATTGCTTTTCAGGCTTCTTGGTTCCTCCATATATAACTTGTCTCGAGTCATCTGTCCACAGAAACTGGCTTTCTCTGTCTTGTGGTACTATGGAAATACTTGTCTGTGCCGTGAGAAAGTCTGGAGGTCTGTCCATGCCATCTTTCCCATTCCTCCACAGAACACTTAAAAGACCTCAGAGGACCTGCTAATTTCCTTTTTTTTTTTAGACTTTTTACCATCACTGGATTAATTGATTACTTCTCAAATTAGATTGAAGGGCTTTTGTGACAAGTGTGACTAATAATAAATTTTAGTGATAATTAATATGTATCTAGAAATTAACATTTGAATTTCAAGGAGCCTTTTTCCAGGGTATTACCCATGTATTTTTATTTCCATAACATTTATGCTTTCTGATGTTTCTGTCCTTTTGTACTTTTTTGGGTCTTTTTTCTGCCTCTGGCTTTTTTCCTCCCTTGTACAATGTGTGTTTTCCCAAGTGGGTTTCGAACAGCATTTTTTATTATACTGACAAGAACAGCAACACCTCCGTATATTGTCCTACAGCAAAGGCATGACAGAATAAATTATCATAAATAAATCATCTTACACGATTTCAGTGTTTCCAGTCCTTCAGCTCCTCTCTCTGAGGGGTGAGTGCCATGGCAAACCACTGCCTGGGCATGGCATTGGATACCTGGGACAGACGCTGGCAGAACAGATGTGATTTTGTTTTGCCTGCCATATCTTAGAATTTGAACCCAAATCCCAAGTGTATGACAGAATAGGTGCTGGAAGGCACCAAGGATTGATAGACCACATGTTTCTTGTATTTTGTTAACTTATGTTTGTTGGCTGGTCAGTTTACGTGTTCAAAGTGCGGTTGGGCGAGATCACTTTTTTTAGTCACAGGATTCAGATACTGTGTATGGCTTCTAGAAGGATGCTAAGCTGAGGTTTGGATGGCCTAAACTCTCCATATCTCAGTTTCCTATGTATAAAGTAGGGATAAATAAATTTATTTTCTCTGTATTTTTTTTGGCTGTAATTTATAGTGGCAGTCTTTGGGACAGAAAGTTCAGTGGAAGCCTTCGCTACCATTGTAGATATGTTCTCACAAAGTCTCATTAGCTGGTGATGTAGAGCGGTGCCTAACATATATTGCACGTTGCCTTTCTTTTGTGCAAATATTCATGATCTCTGCGTCTGAAAGATCTGGAATGGAGGAATATCTGATACCATGTGTCATTTGCCTGCCCTGTTACGTGTTTACAAGTTCCTATCTCATACTCGTAGGACAATTTATGGAGCATGTGTTTAAGTGTAGTGAGCACAAGAGACCACATGACAATGCACTGCTATAAAGCCCTTAGAAATGTGTTCACAACTCTCCAAGAGTACTGGTAGCGCAAAAGATGAGCACACAGATCAAGGAGAGACATGCAAGGAGAAGATTCGGAGGATGCATAAGTCTTTGGTGGTGTTTTTATCTTAATTTATATATATTTTGGAAGTCAGAATTGTTACAGAGGGTTTTGAAAGGAAGTGTGTCTAGTAGTATGGTTTTGATTGTTTACACTAAATTGTTAAGATGCTTAAAACAGAGACAGGACTTAAATAAGTGGTGAGGCAGATAGTACTGGCACATCTGAGAACCTAGAGCTAGAAATTGGTAGCACCAGAATGCTGAAGACCTGACGAATGTTACTGGGTCTGCAGCTCTCCAAACTGTGGTGAAATAATTCTGCAAGTGGATGCCTGTCTAGTGTGCAACATTAACTGAAATAGGAAGCCAATCAGCAAATGCAATCCATGTTAGATTCTATAAAAATATAAATATTTCTATTGAAATATCCTATTGAAACAAAAGAAGCCAAAGTTCATAAATTGAGACTTTCAGCTACTAGACAGCTATTCCCCTCAGGTTATTGTCAGGCCAGCAATATGCCAGTGGTGTACAAAATAATCCACTGCCTAAGTGGAAGGAAACACGAGTGACAAATGTGGTATTCAACTAAGCTGCTTGTTATGAAGGTCAGAGTCCTTGGCTGGTGGCAGAAGTAGACCTTGCCAGAAGTGCCAACTGTGTGTCCAGTAAAAGGGGGTGTTAAATAAGCATTAATAAAAAATACGCTCACAGAGAACCAAGTGTTTTGCTTTTCTTATTAGAGAAATAAAATGAGTAGTAATTATTAAAAAACACTGCTTAATCTCTTTGGAGCCATCTTTCCAACTGTTAAGATCTAAATGTATTTTGAACTATTTCTGAATTTTTGGAATTTCTAGCATTTCGGTAGAAACAGTCATTCTGATATCTAATAAATGGCTCGTCACATGGTACTCTGAGACCTGTTGTGTGGATTCACTGCTCTGTTACCTGCTTGCCATCACTGACAGGATGTAGAACAGGAGATGCGATGGTGCAGGAAAGAGAAATGCCCTTTCTCTAAAGTACGATTTCGATAAATCACATGTTACTGGCTCAGAAGCTCCTGTGTACACCTGAGCAGAGAGCTGTAGAGCAGTGCTGGTTGCTGAGGTGTGTAGCACAGAGTGTGTTCATCTCTGTAAGTGAAACAGCCATTGGCAGAGGAAGTTTACTACAACCACTGACTTGTTGGACCCTGTTTCAGGTGGGATTCCGTTTGTCCTCACTGGAGAGTTTTTCCAGCAGTCACAGAGGCCGGCCGCATTTATGATAGCTGGGACAGTCAACTGGCTCTCCAACTTCGCAGTCGGGCTGCTCTTCCCTTTCATTCAGGTACTAAACATCCTTAATAATTGATATACTGTGATATAGTTGATATAGTGTGACATAGGATGTTTGAATAAATATTCACATAATAATAATAATTTTTTTTATTGAAGTGGATAAAATTCCCACCATGTTTGTGATACAGTTCAGTTATGCTACCCCACATGTTTCTTCGTTTGATTGTCTTGGGGAAAATTGTACTGCAATAGAAAAATTATCATAACTATGGACAGCCCATATGTCATGATCCTCACGGGAGTGTTTTAGCAATGTGGTCTGATGCCTGTGTCAGGAGTTCATGGTCATTGATGGTGATTGTCGCTGCCTTTTTCTTCAGCCTTTAGGCTGCTACTCTTCTGGTTTACTCTATGCTTCGAGAATCCTTATTAGTCTTATTGGGGAACAGCTGCTCTCTGCTCCTCCCTCTGTTCAAGATTGGCTTCTTGGCTCTCCTTTTTTTTGATCTTTTCTGTCAGGCTTCTGTCTTCTTTGGCTGGTTCCTTCTTGCTGCAGTCTCCTTGCTACATGCATGAATTTGTTCCTGACCCAGCTTCCCCAGGCTTCTACAAGCTTTGCTTTTAGTGGATTGCTTTGTCTTCCTTGGTCAAACTAGTTACATGGAGGACAGAGGCCAGTTTGATCAAGAGTTGTCTGACAACTGGTGTTTTTATTTTAACAAGATAAATTTTCTAAAAAAAAAAAAAGTTTTTAATTTAAAAATTTTTTAAACACAATTCAAAGTTCAACACAACAGCATTTTCTCCCTCTGATTCCTAAGAACACTTCATCACTGTTGATGTGGGGTGTGATGTATGGCAAAGAACTTTCAAGCAGCTTCTTGTTCAAAAACACACTGAGGTCCTTTTCCTGACCATGAACCTCTCCTAAGGACCCTCTGCGCTCTCTGGAGCTCACACAGGTGCTGATTCTCTTAGCTGAAGGACAGCTGATCAGACCCCTGACTGACCATGTCCAGACTCTTTAGAGAGCCATCCTACTCTACTGGTAGCAGTTTAAGAGTGTAGCTCACAACTGCAGGACAAAATAAAGGAGTCCTACTTGTGTGGTTTTTAATGCACAAAGGAGAATACTAGGGGCAGGGGAATGTCACACGGGGGGAGCAAGCCCTCCAGGCTACTTTACAGGCACTCACACCTGGGAGACAGTTACTGGACTACTCATCACAGAGTAGAAGATTTGGTTAACAGGCAAGAAGGTGTTACTGCTGGTTTTGCCTTCTTATAGTTGAAAATTTTATGATACTTAATATCATAGGCACAACAGTGTTTTCAAATACTGTAAAATTGTATCATAGTGTAAGACTTTATATTAATTTTCCTTTGATAAGCAGAACTGCTTTTACTAAGTAGTGCTGTTTGGTCAAAGTTCGACACTCAATTTAAAATTTCTTGTAAAAGGAAAAAGCCTCTCGTAGCTTTGATTACTTGGATCACCTTCAAAAGTCAACATGAGTGTAAAGGCTGTCATCCTTCCAAACTCTGCACCCCTACTAACATTAACTTCAGTTAGACTACTCAGAGCTATTAAGTCCTAAGAGCTTGTTTTAATGCTTACTGAAATCAATGAGTGTTTTTCACCAGTTTCATGGTGAAGGGCTTGCTGCCTTAGACATTTAAGGTGAGATTTTCGAAAGCAGATAGAGATGTAATTCTTTTTCCACTGAGGTCATTGGAACACCTACCAAATGACAGAAAGAATCAGACAATTCCCTTGGGGTTTTGAAAGCTTAGTCATGAGTGTCAGTATGATCCAGGAGGCAGCCACAAACCACAGCAAGGGAATGCTTCTCTGTGGTTTAGTAACTGTTTCTCCAAGATGGGGACTGACTGTTTAAGCAGCAGTAAACATCGCCTTCCACCCCAGCTGGCCAGCCTCCAGCGGTCCCACTGCCTGCCTCCGGGGCAGATGAGTGGGTAGCAGTGAAAGAGGTCTCAAATCTAGGGGTGTATAATCAGAATATTTTTATTTATTGTATTGTCCAGAGGCATTTAAGGAATAGTCATGTTTCTCCAAAGCTGCGGTTTCTGCCTATTGCAAAAAACTCATGAGTTACCTGAGCACTAGCTCTCTGTCAGGTCTGGGCTCATGCAACTGAGAGCTCTCCTTTCTTGTCCTGCTGATCCCATCTGAGAGATCACCGGGAGGGAGCTGTTTAAAACGTCCTCAGTAAATTCAAATACAAAGGCACACTGCATTCTCTAACTTTCAATATGCATATTAAAGCTTTTTGAGTGATTCAGTATGCATCCATATGAAGTTTGCTGTAGCCTTGGCATTCTTATCATTTTATGTCATAAAAATTTCCCATTGTGTGGTTACAAAATTACCAGTTTAGTTTTAATGAAGGTAAATTATGTTTCTACCTTGCAAGGTTTTTGGTTTTGCTTTATTTAAAAAGTAGTAAAAAGCTCAGAGTTTGCGCCTAAAGATGAAAGCAGTGTTACTCAAACTTTTTTAAAGCTTCTTCACAAGATCAGACTAT
>NW_009703826.1:0-730 GCF_000703405.1 Apaloderma vittatum | reverse complement strand
TTTCCCTAAATTTCACGTCTGTCCTATTTTGGTCAGCCTTACTCTCAAAATTCATCTTGTGAGTCACCTGTTCCTTTACAGAAAGACAATAGCCTCTTCTTAGTTCATTTTTGTAAATCTAAAACAGAAAAAAAAAATCTTTAAAATGCCTTGACAGAATGAATGCATAATCCCTTCTGTGTATTTAAATACTAATCTGATTTCTTGAGAAACAGCAACTACTGTTTTTTTATCATTGATGTATTTCTGCAAAACTATCCCAAACATTTGGGAAACAAATGTGTTAACTTCAGAGTTACTCAGAAAATCAACTGGTAGTTAGTTCTCTAAATGTCACCAATTAACTAGTCTGAATGCCTAGATTTTCTTCACTAAAGCATCTGTAGTTATATAAAATAAAATAAAATACTGGCTTGAATCATACATTAAAATGTATGGATGAAATTGAAAAGCTAGTCTACAAATCAATTTTTGACAGATTAAAACCAAAAATTAAATGTGGCTACTGTTCCAGCCCTTATCACTGCATATTTGAAAAATTTGTTTGTGCAAAGGATGAGAACTGAAGTTAAAATGGCAACCGATACTATATTGAATTCACAAGTACATTTGATATTGTGTGGTTACTAGGAGGTGTCTGATAGTAGGTGTCACAAAATGTGCATTTTTTAAAACCTTTTTTTAGCACAAAATAGAATAACTGAATCACAGAATCACAGAATGTTAGAGG
>NW_009703825.1:0-3045 GCF_000703405.1 Apaloderma vittatum | reverse complement strand
TGGCTAATATTACCTGCCTCTACAAAGGAAGCCACTCAAAGAAGAAAACTTCTGCAAGTAACTCAAAAACTAAAAGGAAGAAGAAACTAGATGAATGTGAGGGTCATGAGAGAAAACTCAGCTATATTAACTAGCTCTACATTACACAAGAAACTAAACAAGTACAGACAGGCTGTTAGAAGTAAAAATGGCCTGGATTTATTTTTGTCATTTTTCGCGATCTATTCTTTTTGTGGCGGGACGGCTGAGGATTCCAGACCTACCCAGTACCATGAGGCAAGACAGGAGAAAAAGAGGAAAAACCCCAAGAACACACAGAATTTCCACCCCGCAAAGCACTGCAAGCAACATATTCGTGCTAAAGTACTGATAACTAGAATGAAAACATGACAGGATTTTAGAGACACTAAGCTGAAACGGATTGTGTTTTGACACCACTTTTGCAATCCGCCACTGAATTTTATGATTCTAGAAGTCAAAACCAAACTTTGAAAAATCTAGCTTGTTTTAGCAGCTACCCTGGTAAAGCATCAAACGTGTTTTCAGTTGTGCTGCAAGGAGAAGGAAAAGTCGAAGGACACACAGCAAGGAGCTCAGAGCAACCCACTGCACTGCCCTGGCTCAGGACTGCAGAAAAGGATATTCTTAAAAAGGAAATTTAAAAAAAAAAAACCAAACAAAACCCCACCCCAAATCCAAAAAACTCCACAAATCCAGGGAGTGTCACATCACTTGCCCTCCTGGAGAACCAGCTCTGAACTACAGAGCTGTTCCCATTTCCATTTAAAAATGGCTTTCGGTCTTCACAGTTTAAGGCAGAACTTCAGCCCCTCTAGGTGTTCAAACCACAATTGCGGCAGATGAGATAAATAAAACAGTTTAAAACTAGGCATGAACGATGCAAAACATCACTGTGCTGGGTAAGTTTATCATTTTTCTGATGTATTCTCCCAGCATCCAAAATTCCAGCACAGAGTTCTTTAAAATTACTATATCACTTCCACTGTGCATAAATCACTATACAAAGTAAAACTGAAACATACTCTGGACAGAAATTTCTCAGAAAACTAAAGAATCTTTGGAAAAACAGAGAGATCATTCCCAGGATAGAAAGATTTCTCTGTCATTACAAAATCCAATCCGTTCCTGGGTTTGACTGGAGTAGCTGCTACAACAAACAAACGATGACTTGCACACAGAAGCTTGTTCTTACAGAATTTTTTTTTTTTTTTTTTTGCACCACCGGACCTTAAAAGCCCCACGGAACTTTATTTAAAGTCCTTACCAGTTAACTTCTTCACAGGTTGGAGCCGAACACTGATAGACTGATGTGTGAGTAAGGGGGAGGATGGAAGGGAGCGGGACATGCCCTCCATAATCCGAATGTGCTGCATACCTTCGGTCACTGGGAGTGGCGGAATAGCGTAGTCAGGTTCAAAAGCACAGTCGTTCTCTGTGGTGGTGCCTGATGGGAACAGAGAAATAAAAAGGAAAGGGTCAGGATACAAGGGAGCATCTTGTTTTCAGTTTATCTGGCTCAGGCTGCTTGCTCCCGTTCATCTCGTGTGGTCTTGGCACTTCCCTTGAAGAAATTTTACTTCTGGAACAGCACCTCAGCATCCCTCTTTAGATTAGGAACAGCATAACCACAAAGAATTTATTTCCGTTTTTTGTTTAAATTGGTCTTTTAGAGTTCTAGAGTCATCAGTTTTAAATACAGTTCAGACAAAGCAATCAATGTTTAGACTGGTTATTTCTAAAAAATCCTTCCAGTTGCACGAAATTTCAACACGCAGACCTTTAGCTTGAAAAAAAATAAATAAAATAGATTAACGAAAGCCTCTGAAAGCAGCAACCACCTCCAGCTCTCCCACAGAAGCACCGGGAGCCGCACAAAGCCTGTGTGGGGGTCGCACCACTATGAAGCCACAGGAAAGCACCAAATAACACGGCCACAAGTGGAGATAGAACAATAAAGACACATATTGCTAATTGCTGCAATAAATACTAATGACAAATGAAGGGCAGGTGCTCCAGGTCAGCAAGAGTGGGGAGCTGTAAGGTTCCTCCCGTCAGCAGCAGAATAGGGAAACCTCTGCTCAAGAACACGTGGTTCTTCCCTAACACATAATAATAATTCACTCGCAAACTAATAATTCACTCGCAAAACCAACTTAAAACTGTTAACATTAATATTTCATTACAGATAACGTAAGAAGATTCCACTCATGCCACACCTTTAAGAGACGGATTCTAGCTTTCAGTGCCTACTGATGTTTTTCCTCTACAAAGACACGAATTATTTGTTTTCCATTGGTTCTCCAGGGCTGGCAGAGAACCCATTTCAAAAAGAACCTGGAGAGAAGGGCAGACGGACACAAGCGGGGACAAAACAAAAGCAGGAATCCCTCAAATCCAGAGTAGATGAAGGACTAACTCTATTCCAGACAACCAAAGGACAAGGTGAACAACCCAACGTATTTATAATCATAGGAAAAACCCGCGTTGGGTTCACTGTCAAAAATCTTGGACGAGATCCTGAAGTGCGCTACGAGGTACTGTCACTTCTGGCCAAAATCCATCCATTAGTGATGCCAACTTTCAGGAACATCTTTCGGCATTTTTATATTGTTCTCTACAAGAAACTCGACGAAGCACTACCCCCACTCTACACACACCCTATTTCTGACAGCTCAAAACCTGGCTTTTTCTCTCTTGCCTACTGAACCCTTGCCATGCTCACAGTAGCTTCCCGAGCGCGTATGCAAAGTCTAATCCTCACAGAGGTGATTTTCTTTAACTTCCGTACGCTCTAGTAAATACGCTACAGTTCGATATGTTTTATTCATCAGAGACTGTCATTACTGCCACAAACTAGGAGCCAGACACTGATGTTTTCCTGTTCATTTCATGCTGCTTTAATTAAGCGTGCATGCAAATGCTCTAACGGAGTACAGCCCTTTAAGGGGGAAACAGATCATTGCTGTTTGGGTTTTTTTTAGTAAAAGATGCTGCTGACAATACCACATCTTTTATATATATATA
>NW_009703824.1:0-1572 GCF_000703405.1 Apaloderma vittatum | reverse complement strand
GATACAGACCTCACACGCTCCCTGCCACCAACTCTCTGGATAATTTGTCTCATCTTCCTTTTTATCTTCAGTGGAGTGGTTCTGCAATCATTTGATTAAACCTGCTCTCCTAAATAAATCATTTTCCTGTGGTGATGAAGGTGGCACTCATTGAATCTAGTCAGGAAACAGCTTTCCCCTCCAAAGTAAAGGGGTCCTATCCCCACAGCCCCTCCCCACGCATTCACTCAGATTCCCCCTTTGGCTCTCCTAAATCTGTTTTACTATCATCAGATCACAATAAGCTCCAGGTCAAAAAAATAATCACGAAAAGACTGAATCAAGTCCACCTTAAGTGATCCCACTCTTCCTGAATACAGTCAAAAGAACTAGACAACAAGAGAACGTGTTCTTGTCACCACGGACTTCCTTGCAGAAGCAATGGAATACTAACACAAACCTATCTGCCACAACAAATTGCCAGAAAAGCCTGTCCACGTCACTATTCACAACACCAGTTGAAACTGCTAGCTGGAAAGAACAAAATCTTCCTGATAAATTTAGCATCAGTTCAACTGGATTTCATTCAATGCAACAATTATGTAGCAAGGAGACCTACTACTGACCAAGGCTGAATGCACTGTTCGCAATGTTTTACAGAAAATTAGCATGAAAATTACTAGATAAGTAGAGAATTTGATAAATTTTTTTCAAAAACTATCCACTTTGCAATCATAAGCCCAAGGTGAACTGATCCCTTATCAGGGGGTAATGAAGTCTTTTCCGACTACTTGTCATTAAGTTTGTCTATTCAGATCCATTTGCGGTTGTGGTTTTGTTATTTTAGAAGGAATATATTGGACACAAAAATAAAAAACATCTTGCCGAACTGCAAACTGAAGGGGTTTGCTCTATATCGTAAGGTAGGTTGAATGTTTCTTTTAAAAGTATTACTAAAGCATATTTCACTGCAAATGGAACAACGGATTCTGAATAAAACTCTGACGTTGCAGTTCAAATAAACTATTTGGGATGACCTTCCCAAAATGCTGCCAGGTTAAACTATAAAGTTACTTTAACGCAGCACAAAACAGGAAATAATTGCTTTATTCAGTAAACATTGAAAGGAGAACCCTCAAATGACTACACCTTACCTTGTGCTCCCTTGCCAAAGCCATGCAGGCAGCTTGACTCCAGACTTTGAGGACTGTGAAAGAAAACAGCAGCTGGAAAAAAAGGCAACAGGAGAAAGAGCCAAGATGTTGACAACAGAGTTAGAACTTTTGGTCAAATCTTGAGATCAAAAGTGGAAGTATTAGTGACTGGAATATTAACTTTAGGGGGGCATAGTTTGCAGGTGTGAGCAAAAACGACTTTAAGGAGAACACCCCATTTCCAGCTGTTCCCCGGACTTCACACATCAAATTCTCCATCTTGGTGAGAATTTCGCGGGCACGCATTCTAGCATCTGCAAAATTTCGGCGTCTAATTTAAAGTCTCGTCCCGAGGCTTGCCACGCCCAGAGGGCACAAAGGGCAGCAGGGCCGCGGCTTGCCCGAGGGCCCCCGGCAGGCAGCGCCGCAGCCCTGCGCC
>NW_009703823.1:5959-6590 GCF_000703405.1 Apaloderma vittatum | reverse complement strand
CCAGTTAGACGGTTATTTTGGGGTGCAGGATTCTTCCCCCCCTGCCACCAGCACAGGTGTGGAGGCTGATCTGAGCCAGGCAGAGCTTGAAATATCCTGGGGTGTGGGTGATGCCTTCCCCCTCCACACCAAAAAAAAGCCCAAAATCCCAAACAGGGCAGGGAGGAGGGTGGAGGGGATGAAATTGTGTTGCCAAACTCCCGCTGCCGTTATCAGGAGGAGCTGAACGAAGCTGATTTACGAATCGGAAAGGGAAAAGAGCAGCCACATACACCCCAGGCCATGTGCAGAGACAGGGAGACAGCCCGTGGATGAAACTCTGCCTTTATTGAGAAAAACGGTTTTGCTACAAATACGTTGTCGATTTTATCCTTCAGAAAAACAAAACCAAAAACCAGTACGTCTCGTTAAAAGTTCGAGTTACGCAAAAAGTCGCAGGTAACACACTCGAGGAGTGACGGGGAGGAGACCCTCGCAGCCCGCGCCTTAAAGTGCTTCTACAAAAAGCAGCCGTTGCCGCCCTTGCTCTGGTGTTGTGGGGCAAAAAAGAGGAAGAGGAGGAGGAGGAGGAGGAAGAGAGACCGAGGGGTCAGCAGCGCCATCTCGGAGGCGAGGAGCTCCCCCCGAGCTC
>NW_009703823.1:369-5913 GCF_000703405.1 Apaloderma vittatum | reverse complement strand
TTTTTTGGGGGATGTTCCCGCTTTGGTGCCCCACCAGGGACATCCCCAGGACTGGATGCCGTCCCTCTGCGCTCGCCCGGTTTGAGGGAGCCGCACCAACCCTTTCCCTGCCCTCTGCCAGGGGAGCAAGGGACCGTGCTCGCTCGTCAGAGGGTGGTCCCCAAAACACCCCGTACTACTGAAACCAAAAATTAAAAAAACCCAAGAAGGTATTGCTAGAGCAGAGCTGGAGCCAGGTCTCGGGTAAAGGGTGTTTCTCGGAGCGGGGATGCACAGACGGGCTTGCTCCCCAACTTCTTTTCTCTGCATACGCTCCCTGGAATCACAGACTGTCAGGAGTTGGAAGGGACCTCTAGGGATCATCTAGTCCAACCCCCCTGCCAGAGCAGCATCACCGAGAGTAGGTGACACAGGAACGTGTCCAGGTGTTACGACGAGCCTGGGGTTCCTTCACCGAGAGCCTTGGGGTGATCTGCTCTCTGGCGTCACCCTGGAGGGTCCCTGCATGGGGTCACGCTCGGGCCAAAGCCCAGCAGAGGAGATCCCCCACCCTCTCCCAGCCCAGTGAAACCCAGCAGCAGCAGGCAGGCCAGACGGAAAAGGGGACCGGGAGCGGGGACAAGTCACCAGGACAAAAAGGCAGCCCCAGCAGGCTGCTTGCACCCACTCCTCTGGCCGAGGCGGTGCCGCTCCGAGCCGGGCTCTCCAGCATCACCACCCTCCCACAGAGAAAAAACGCCAACAAGGGAAGGAAACCTTCCAGAAATAATCAAAGAGGACACCGATGCGCTTCCCAGAGTCCCACTCGCCAGCTCAGAGTCCGGCTCCTGCCTCCCACTGGATTTCGAACCCACAGCACGTCCATTTGTTTGAGGTTCATTGTTTTGGTTTGGGTTTTTTTTTGTTGTTGTTTTTTTTTCTTTTCTTAGAAAATATACTTTCTCAATAATGCTCCATAAAAATACTCCTGTCCCCGGTGACAGATATTGCAGTGTGAAGAGTAACAGCTTCTGTTCCCGCTCTATAAAACGTGGAAAAGACATCAGATGCCGATTCATGTACAAAAAAAACCGGCAAGGGCTCGGTATCACAAGAGCCGGTACAAAACGAGGAAGGTGAGAAGTTCACCAGGTGCCATCCCCGTGGACTCCTCCAAACTCACTGCTGCCGTCACGGGGCACACGAGAGCAACCATCTCCCCCCAGGATTCAGCCCGGGGGGAAACGGGATGGACTGACGTCTCTGGAAATAGTTGAGGTTTTTTTTAAAAAAACCCAAAAGATGCTCCGTACCGTTTTCTTCCTTTTCTGTAAGGACACGGATGATTGCAGTTTCAACCGAGGGCATTTTTGCCTAAAATGTGTTGCAGTTTTGACATACTTATTCGATTTGCAACAAGAGAGCGTGAAGATAAAATGGTGCCAAAAAGCATCTACTAATAAATAGATCTGGATATACAGGTATATACTCCGTATACGGATACGAAACACCTAACCAAGGAACGATCCCGGCCCCTCAGCACCGACTCCTCTCTCCTCCCAGCAGCAGACGTCTCTGTTTGCTCATCGGTCCAGCTCAGGAGACTCCATCTTCTTCAGCAAGGTGGGATTTGCCTGGAGAGGAGGGGGAAGAGAGGCAGCAGCGGGTCTCTGGGGAGGTTTCCACGAGCTCTGTGCCTCCGCGGCAGGAAAGCCGAGTGTGCAAAACGAGACAGGGTGCGACGGGGAAGGGGGTGTCCAAACCGATGCTCCATGGTCACCTTCAGTTCTCCGAGAGCGAGAGCGCCAGGGCAGCCTGCAACGCTGCCTCCTCGTCGATGTTATAGTCCTAAAAAAAAGGAAAAAACCAACAAACGGGCAGTGAGAGAAGTTGACATGGTTGGGGCCACACAGTCTCCTTCAAACAGGGAGGTGGGATGTTACTAAACCCTCTCCTCGGTCCCTGAGGCCAAAGCTGGGTGATCACAGCCTCACCCCCACACAGGAGGGGTCAGCAGCACCCCTCGAGAGGGGCAGCACAGATCTCCTCCACCCAGGCTGGGCTGTTCCCCTCCCACTGCTTGAGAAGCCTCAAAGAAAAGAGCTTTTGTGTTACAATTCCTCTGGGAACGAGCTGAAAGCAGCAGGTGTAGGAAACAACCCCATCTTCATGGAGAGAAGTCTCCTTCCCAGACTTTTTCCTGCTGCATCTGCCAACAACCAGCTGAAGCAACAAATTGGGGAGCCCCGCCCCACACCCATGGGGGTCTCCTGAGGGGGTGTACACGTGTGCCACGTGCCTCCCGCAAAGCTCAAAGGAGGATCCGTCCCCTTCCCCTCCCGAGGGGCTGCACAGTGGGACAGGATGGTCCTGGCCCAGGTAGGGAAGGGGTAGTTTTACCTTCTTTTTTTTGCCGGCTCGGGGAAAATATCCTCATTTTTTGGTCCAGTACTCACCACGAAGGTGTCGTAGGAGAACTTGTGCCTGTGGAGGAGGTGCTGGAGGAAGTTGGCGCTCTTGTAACTGGGGTCCCCCCAGGGCATGGCCGAGCAGACCGGGCACACCTAGAGCGGGCAGGGATGACAGGGAGGTACTGGGACTCGACCCTTCCACCTCCCAGAGAGGTTCTGGACAGAGGGTGAACTGCAGAGGATGTGCTAAACATGGGGGTTCCTCAATTCTCCCCTGCTTTCAGCAGATGAGTTAACACGTACACGTGAGCATCTCTGAGATGGTGACAGAGCTGCCAAGTTTCCCTCCTCGGTCAACCCAGTGGGGTTGTGAAGGGGAAATCCTGCTCCACCCAGGTCGCAGGCAGCCTCTAAAACAAGCAAACTGAGGGAAATCCTCACCCCTCATCAAAAAAATGAACTAAACCAGCTGGGAACACAGCTGCACTTCACATGCAGCCACATGGTCTCAAACAGAATCACAGAATCACACAGAATGTCAGGGGTTGGAAGGGACCTCTGAAGATCATCTAGTCCAACCTTCATCCCAGCACACCCAACCACTACACCACAGCCTCAAGTGCTAGATCTACTTTTTTTTTAAACACCTCCAGGGTTGGTGACTCCACCACCTCCCTGGGCAGCCTGTTCCAGTGCCTCACCACTCGTTCAGGAAAGAACTTCCCCCGAATATCCAATCGAAACTTCCCCTGACACAACTTGAGGCCATTTCCCCTTGTCCTGTCATTAGGAATTAGAGAGAAGAGACCAGCACCAGCCTCACTACAGCCTCCTTTGAGGTAGTTGTAGAGGGCAATAAGGTCTCCTCTCAGCCTCCTCTTCTCCAGACTAAACAAACCCAGTTCCCTCAGCCGCTCTTCACAGGTCACGTTTTCCAGACCTCTCACAAGCCTTGTTGCCCTTCTCTGCACCCGCTCCAGCACCTCCATGTCCTTCTTGTGCTGTGGTGACCAAAACTGGGCACAGTACTCGAGGTGAGGTCTCACGAGTGCCGAGTACAGGGGCAGGATCACCTCCCTCCTCCTGCTGGTCACACCATTTCTGATCCAGGCCAGGATGCCCTTGGCCTTCTTGGCCACCTGGGCACACTGCTGGCTCGTGTTCAAACGTGGCACCAGCTACAGTGAATTTGGATTTTCAGGAGCTACCCCACACAGACCCAGCGCCCCACCATAACTCACCACTTTGTTGGGGTCATTGCGGTGGTTCTCCATGCAGTGCTTCACCAGCTCCTGCTGGTCCAGGTTCCGGGCTCCGCAGTAGGGGCACACAAACGTCGAGCGATTGGGAATATTGCTGAAGAGAGCAAGGACAAGCTCAGATCCCCCACAAAGGGACAAGATTGACTATTTCCCAACTAACCCAGCCACCCCTGCTCAGCTTCGTGATACCGACCCACAGCAGAAACCAGAAGGGCTCGTTCCCAACCCCAGGCACAGCCCGAAACACCCTGGTTTGATCAGTCCTTCCTTCTGAAACAAGTGGCTGCAGGTGCCAGGAGGGAAAAGGTGCCGACGTTTCTCACCGTGAGTACCCCAGAGGATGTAAAACACGTGCTTGGATTTTAGGGCTCGTAACGAAAACAGAGGGGAGCGTCAGTGCGACCCGTGAGAAGGGATGGATTTCTCTCCCCGACGCGTGGCGGTACCTGGGGATGGGCTGGGATGTGGGGACAACCGGAACGAACTTGGGGCAGTTGGCCATCTGCTCCTGCACCTTTCCGCAGGACGAGACGTGAGAGCGCATTTTCGCCAGGGTCACCTGGAGAGAAAAGGAAAAAAAAGGAAAAAAAAGAAAGAAGAAACGTTCCCAGAGGCTGCAACACCTTTCAGATGCAGCGCCGGAGCCTCCGCTACAGCTCAAAAGGGCAGTTTTGGTTAAGTAACGTCAGAGCAAATGCTGGTCTGGGCAGGGTGACCAACAGCAGCGTGGAAACGCTGCACTAACCTGTCCTTCCTCGCAGGACCTCCCCAGAGGTCACACACCAGTCCCCCAGGCTGTGTTACCAGCTCAATTTCCCTTTGCAAACTAGGAACTGACAGGCAGAAACCTCAAACCGCTTTGACACCGTATGGGATCGTTGCTGAGGCCTCAGCCAGGGAGTTCCAAGATTTCCCGAAATTAACGGAAACTAGAAACCTCATCAGCAGAGACACAGCGTGAACCACACCTTTACAGCTGCCTCAGGCTGGGCCAGGCCACGCCGCTGGTTCAGCTTCCCCACGGCACCTCAACCAAGCCAATTCCTCATCCTGGTTAGGTGCAGCAGCAGAGCTGGTTTGCCTCAGCCTCGCCTGCATTGTAGGAAAACCTCAGCCTGGTTTTAAAGGTCCCCGCTGCCTAATAATAGCTGCAGCCTGCTGACAAAAGCAGCCGGGAGAGCGCCTGCGTCCCCGTGCAGCCCCATTTCACCCGGCTCACGGCGGCAGCTGTGACATGCAGGGGGTGCTGCACCTCACCGGCGTAATTCAGGGACCTGCTGAAAAGAAGACTCCATGGAGAGCAAGACACTCTCCTGCCCTGGTGCCAGCAGGATGGGGACAAGCAGCCTTCCCCTGTGAGCTTTACCTTCTTGCTGCAGCCTCTGCAGGGAGCCTTGTAAGATGAAAGCTGTTTCTCCACGCTGGAAGCCTTCTCCACCTTCTTGGGGTCGAAGGGCATGCGGCAGAGCGGGCAGAGCGGGGATGGCACTTGGAGGCAGGGCTGCAGGCACTCCCCACAAAACCTAGAGGGGACAGAGAGCAGCGCTGAGCGGCCTGGAAGCGTCTCAACCCAGGAGGAGAAGGAAGAGGTCGGGGGAAAAGAGCCCAAGCCCCAGGGCACACGTGCTCTCAGTGAATCCTGTGTACTCCAGGCTGCAGGGCAGCCCCAAAACGCAGTGATGGGCAGCCCCACTGGGAGCTTGGGAGGGTGGACAAGGAGGTCAGGCACAGCTCAAGCCCTGAAGGAGCTCCCTGAATGCACAGACCACGCTATTGCTCCGAGGCTGGGAGCAGACTCAAACAAAGCCAAATAAAAACTAGCACCGAGCATCTAGGCTGCACAGCAATAAAGTGAGCGGGCGCATTCGGCGCCCGGCTCGCCCCCCTTCCCG
>NW_009703823.1:0-231 GCF_000703405.1 Apaloderma vittatum | reverse complement strand
GGGAATGAAATGCTTCTAAACCGCTGTCACTGCACAGGGAGGGAGGTGAAGCCATGGTGCCCTTTGCCCCAGCTCCCCGGCATCACCTCCCAGACCCAAATTAGCTGGAGGAGGGGAAAGAAGAACAAGGCTGTGCTGGGGCACCGTGCAAAGGCACAGCCTGGGTGGGAGACCCAGGCACCCCAAAACCAAGGCCATGAAAGGGGGACGAGGAGATGTCACTGCAACGGC
>NW_009703822.1:0-2514 GCF_000703405.1 Apaloderma vittatum | reverse complement strand
GTTTGCTTTCATTTTTATTTATAATGGAATATATTATATCTATAAATGGTATTTTTATATTGTGTATATAAAAATATAATTTATAAATGCTATATTTTATATACACAAAAAAAAGCTTTTGCTTTTCAAAGAGTGTGAACACATATCAGTCATATAGAACTTAGAATTCTATGTCAACCTAAGTTTTATATATATCATATATTTAAAGGAAATATAGAATCTCCCTTTGTGATTTTAGATGATGTGTTCTTGGCTTGAAGACCCTAGGAGAGGCTTAGTAAGTCCCTTAAGGCCTAGCAGTTCTAACAAGAGAAGTGGTACTTGGATATTTCATGAGAATTCTTTTAAGGAAAATGAGCTGCATAACTTTAGGCACTCCATATGAAAGCAATTTTCTTCAATGCCCCCATAGACCAAGCAAATTCCTGAAGAAATGCATGATCCAGATGCTTTGTTAAACTTATTTAGGAAACTGTGTAACTAGTCAGGACAAGATAACTTAGAGTGGTCTTCAAACCATGGGCAAGCTGATTCAAAAACCTCCTGGATGCGTTCCTTACTCTAGATGATTCTGCTTTTCAGGAAGTTGGTCTTCTGAGGTCCCTTCCAACTCACAACATTCTGTGATTCTGACAGTTTACAATTCTATGATTCTATGATTCTATGATTCTGTGATTCAGGTGTGACAAATTATAGCTCTTCCTGAAATGGAAGAATTTGGAAAAAAAAAATTGGCAATGTGACTTTTAATAGAGTAGAAAAAATGTCAAAAAACATAAACCAAACAGGCAACCAGAAGATCTGCTTGTAGCAAGAAATTAAGGGCAGCAGGAAGTTAACATTCTGTTTTCTTTTACGCCATTACACTGATTCTTGATAACTTCCACAAATACACTTGAAGTTCTCTTTCTGTTTCATCTAATGAGTAACTTTGGTGTGATCCCTCCAGTTTCAAGAGAGACCAGGTGAGAGTTCATCTGCCGAGGCAGAAGTTTATTTAACAAAATATGCATGAGGTCTTGGCAACTAGTACCACAATTATTGAAGTGATTACACTATCAGTCAGCAGTTCTGTTGTTCATTTGGCCTTTCTGTCATTGGCGGATCAGGGGTTGTGGTATTCCTTTCTTGTAGGCTCCTTTTTACTACAATTTAAGCAAATTCAGAGACTTTGTCTTGTCTTTATTCATAACCCCTTACAAAGCTAGAGGCATGCACCTGTTTCCTCAGATATCTAACTGCTAAACTTATTTGTTAATTTTGATAGATAAAGATGTGATTAGTAATAATCTACAGCAATCTAACCATAAAAATCAAACACTTGAAAAAATAAAGCATTGTGACTCTGTTCCTTCTCTTACACACAAATGGACCAAAGTTATACCACTTTATATTTTAAAGATGTGGATTTTTTGCACACTTTTTAACCTCAGGTTTTAAATAACTAAGAAAAATATTTATGACAGTAAGACCAACAGTTTGGTTCTATATTTACAGTGGAGATATTATGTGTAAACTGAAATATTTCTTAAATACATGGAGTTACACTCTTCCTGAATCAACCAGGAATAGGTTTTTAGAACTACCACATAGATGGAGAAAACAAACATTGGAAAATTGTTTTTAGTACATCAGAATGCAAATGTATCAAATGAAGCTCCTGAAATCTTTGTTTGACAGGTAAGGTGTAACTGTTGAGTTAGTGTCAGCTGTGTAGGCTACATGGCAGCTCAAACAACAGGGTTTTAATAGGAGAGAATGAGGATATAAAAAGATCTGGGGGTATCTGAGATATTATACGGGTTTTATGAGGTGAAGTTTTGGGAGCAGAGGGGTTACAGAGGTGGCTGCTGTGAGAAGATGCCAGAAGCTCCTCTCATGTCCAATAGAGCCAATGCCAGCTTGCTCCAAGGTGGACCCACCTCCGGCCAAGGCCTAGCCTATTAGCAGCTGTGGTAATGCCTCTGGGGTAACATATTTAAGAAGAGGGAAAAACTGCTGCAGAACAGCAGCCAGAGAAAACAATGAGAATATGTGAGAGCAACAACTCTGCAAACACCAAGGTTGGTGAAGAAGGAGGGGAAGGAGGTGCTAGAGGCGCTGGAGTAGAGGTTCCTCTCCAGCCTGCAGTGAAGACCATAGTGCAGCAGTCTGTTCCCTGCAGCCCATAAAAGTCCACAGTAGAGCAGGCATCCACCTGCAGTCCATGGAAGACCCCATGCAAGAGCAGGTGGATTCAACCAAAACAGACTGTGACCCTGTGGAAAGCCTGCGGTGGAACAGGCTGGTGGACATCTGGCAGCTAACCAAGGTCAACCCACCACAGATGTCAAGAGGTTTTCTTATCTATTGCAAGTGAAAAAACAGTATGGGTATTGGGTCCATTGTAAAGTATCCCTTGAATTGTTTTTCTCCTTTGCATTCCATCCCATTGATGGTAAAAGAAGACCACTTCACCTCCAAGTTTCGGGTGCTGTAGAATCACAGAATCATAATCATAGAATCATAGAATCA
>NW_009703821.1:40164-44661 GCF_000703405.1 Apaloderma vittatum | reverse complement strand
CCCGGGCCAGCCCCGGGGTCTCGGGGCGAGCGTCGCGGCCGGTGCTGGGCCGTGCCCAGGGGTGACTTTCCGCAGGCTCGGGCGAGCTCGAAAGAGCAGCCAGCTTCAATATGTACGTGTTTTGAATATTGCCCTGCTGGCCTGAATCTTCACCGCAAGTGACACGCTAGTTGCGTCTTGCTGCCATCGTGTCTTGTACAAGGCTGTGTTGCTTTTGGGGGATAATGGAAGATGTACCTCGTTGCAAGATCGTTGAAAACAAACTAATTTCCATCGTAAACCAGTAAGAATAACCCTATTTCCAAAGCATGCTATGAACTTTTCCAAACAACACAAGCAGTGTATTACTATTAATCCACAACAGTAACTTTGCACTGATGTTACATACATACATACCCAAGAAATAAAGGAGGCAGAACGCATCCAACAGTTTGCATGATGCAAAACTAACAGGGTTTTCTAAAGCATGTCATCTTGTTAACATACATGCCTTGCTGTTTTAAGGACTGTGGTGGATGGTTCATATCTTTTTATGACATAAAGTGGTTTTTTTGGACTTGAAGATCACAGAGGTAGCGCATACCTGCAGAACCGCTACTGGGCAGATATATTTTCTGAGAATTGTTACCGATTTCGGCTTTCTTCTCCTGTCACATGTCTCAAGTCGTGCTGGATTGACTGGATGTAGCAGTGGTTGGCGCTGATGCAGCTGGGAAATGTGGAGCCCTGCAGAGCGTTCTGCCTGCCTGCAGTGGGGGTTCTGGTTTGGCTTAGTTTTTAACCACACCTTTTTTTCAGCTGTAACAGCTCTGCTGCGTGTGTGTATATCTGCTAGTGTTGATCATTAAACATAACATAAGAGAAAAACCCTCTTGCTTCCAACTGCTTTTAAGTAGGAGATTTGAAACTCTGTTTGAAGCCATGCTTTAGTCTAGAAATTGAAGTGCTGGATCAATGCATCCGGTTTGAGTGCAAGCCTCTCAGATTCAGTTGCTCATTTTTGCTGCCTTAATAGGGGGTATCTTTATTGTACTGCCACTACCAACTCAAAGGTAACTGTGTACAATTTTATCTTTTATGTCATTTATGTCAATAGGGAGTAGAAGCTGTCAGTTCTCTCTGGCCCCAGTCTTCAGATGTATTTAGGGGCTTAAATGCCGTTAAAATCAGTGCTGCTGCTGTGAAAGTCGTTTATTTTGAAAGAAAAATAAACTGCCTGCTGGCACGTGCAGAACACATTGCAGAGTGGACAGGTCATACCCTGTGTGATTGATTTCCCAAACTGAACAGGGCTACTTTAGGCTATTTATGCTTGTTCCTTCTTCCCACTCTCTGTCCCACCAACGCTGTGGAGCAAGCCAGTTGTGGGTGTAGCAGGTACTGAACTGCTCGTGTTACAGCCTTCTGTATCCATCGTAAAAGCAGGGATGTTTTCACTAAGTGTGCCGTGTTCCTTCCCAAGCAGCTCACTTAAGTTTGCAACAGGAGCAGGACAAGTACCTGGAGACCTTAACAACCACAGGTACCATGATAATAAATACCGGATGACTGTGAACAATTGGAGAAACAAGGAAAGCAGATTGTTATTTTGAAGTGGCTACGATGTGAGGTACAGTGGTCAGTTCAGTGTGGCTACTTCCTCAAAGCTCGATCACTCAACCTGAGTTTTGCGAAATTACAGTTTAGGACAAAAAGTGACAAGATTGACTGAGGGAGACTTACAGCTGTTCTTTTGTCATAAGTAGGTTTTTAGGAACCAGCATCAGCAATTCACATCTTAGAGGCTAACCCAAGTGTCTTGACCCGCTTATACCTGATAAGGGTTATAGTCAAGGTGATTCGTTTTGATCGCAAAGGTGAAATTAAGACACAAACAGTGTCAGATGTCACAAAAGCAAAACCCTTTATTGACTAACAACCACTGGAGAGTGATAGGAGAGAAAGATAAGGAAAAGGAAAAGCAAAGCAGTAAAAGTTCAAGATACCAAGAAGTATAGCTACCACCATAGATCCAGCAACGTCTCGCAGGTCCACCTGTTTTGATTCGGTAGGGAAGATCTCCAAAGAATAGCTGTTCACGGTGGTATTATATAGTGTTCCAAGAGCCACTTTGCCCATTCTCCGCCTGGTTAGCGCATGCGTATGAGGGTCGTCAGGAGCGATCTTCACCCCCCGCAGTGTCGCCTCCGTCAGCGGAGCATGCAGAGATGTCCGGAGAGCCCATTTTCGCCTTGCAGGGCAGCCACCCTATCAGCAGTTACACCTGGTGGGCTTGCAAACCGGTGGGCTTGCAAGACAGCTGCTGTATCAGGTCCAGAAGTTGTTGTTCAGGACTTCGAGCCCCGCGGCTTATCTGGGCTGGGCCCTTAAGTTGTATCAGTAGTCAAGTCAAGTCCTGTGGCTTATCTGGGCTGGGCTCTGAAGTTGTTGTTTAGAACTTATCAGTGGTCCAAGCTTGCAAACAGCAGCCTTGAAGTTTCTTCGCGGGCAATTTCAACACAGTCTTTTCTTCATGGGCAATTCCAGCAAGGTTGAGACAAACATTTTTAACACAGTCTCTTACACCAAGAATATGGCCTGCATCTTTGAACGTCTGTGTTCCGAAGAAGTGGCAGGGGCAAGTCATAAGGAATGAAAGGTATTCAAGTATTCAAAGAGCAGGCAATTCTCTACATTCTGAGAAAATGGACTACTTTATATACCAAGAGGCCAAATGATTCAAGGAGAATCTTTCCATAAGACAGTGCCATGAATTGTGGCTGGAACAGTATGATTAGACTACATGAAAAAACAGTCAGTGGAGTGAAAACCTGAGAAGTAATTTAAGTAGTAGTTAAGGTAGGGTGGTGACCATCTTTTCCTTCACTAAAAAAAATTTCCTTCTGATGCTGTGTGTGTATGCATTAACCAACATCAGTATTTTTTTGTCTACCTAGTGCTCAGGGAGGAAAGTGTGCCACAGGATGCTTTGTTGCCACAGAGTCGATGTGTCCGTACCAGTAGCTCTGGATGTTTGTTAGGGAAGTAAAAGCCGGTGATATGGGCTGCTTTTTGGAAAGAAGGGTGGTGAACATTTTCTGATGGTTATTTCTTCCTGACAGGAACTTTTCCTGCACGTAAAACTTCACTTTGGAAGTTTTTCTCATAGCAGGGGAGCAAAATACTCAGTGTTCTCTTCATTGCAGACAATACAGAAAATTTCCATTAAGTTACTTTAAAGGAGAAGTTTGAGCTCAGACTGAGCTTGACTCCGTAGTCTGTAGCAAGATGTTCTGAGAGCAGATGGATTGATTTGACACATTTATAGCCTCTTCCAACTTTTCAGATTAAAATTCTACTTCTGGACTGAAAAATGGCATTCATTAATTTTAGCAATTTCTTCCTGAATATGTAGGAATCTCATTCTTTTTCAGATGGTATTTTTCCGAAATTTTAAACTAATATATAATTTCCAGGATAGACATGTATCCAGACTCCTGTCAAAGAAGTTTCTAGTGAATCTACATGATATCGGTGTTACATTTCACCTGTTTTCTCCTGGAATTTCAGAAGGATGATTCTCAGAGACTTGTGGAAAGCTTCAGCTCTGATGAAAATGAGCACGTGCTCCCGAAAAGTAAAACAGAACCCTATACATCGAAAGAGGAGATGGTGCTGGAGGTAAAACTCTGAAATTGGTGGTGGATGTCCGTTTTGCTGCTTGTAGGAATGAGGACATTCAGGACCTCGTCCAAACTGTTTCAATTTTCTTGGATTTGAGGCCTTAAAAAGTATTCAGAAAAAGCATACGATGGAAAGTGGTAGTTCACAGCTGCTTATCAATGCAACTGTTTCAGGCACTCATTCTCCATATGAATTCCGTTTCTCTTGGGGGACTCTTTTTTTTGGATATTTTAGTCAAGATCCTGGACAGGGGCTTATTTGGTTTTGTCTCTACATTGTCCTTGATTTCAAAAGACTGATGGGAAAAGTTAACGCTGTTGACATAAGAAAAGATTTTTAAGTACTGAAACCAGTGCTGATATTTGATAGTGGATTTTTTCCTGGAGAAGAAGCTTTATTAGTGAAACTGACAGTAATGAAGTTCCCTTATCAGGTCCAATCTGGAACAAATACTTTTATTTTAGGCCCTCCTTGAGAGGCATCAACTCTCACTTAACACTGAGTATATCAATGGAGGGAGAAAGAACAAATGAAGTAAAATGAGTATATTTGTGAACAGCAGCATCTTCAGTGGTTTTCTCACATAGGAAGTTTTCCCATCAGGTACCAGATCAAGATACAGTTTAAATGACCACAAGTATGGAAACACCAGTGTGGTAAACTGGGATTCAAGGACAATTTGGAAAGAAAAGTAGGAGAACGTATTTTTTTGTGATGTCAAAATAACTTGAGAACCAGTCCTCCCATGTAGTTCTTAGATCACTGCCCTTCACCCAAAGCTGATTTGACTGCTCTTGGTGAAGCTAAACGTTGTGAAGTAAACTGCACATTTAA